>NC_135714.1:128526417-128668917 GCF_964656455.1 Halichoerus grypus
ATTATAGGATTTCATTCAAATTCTGTATATATTACAGGATTTAATTTCATTTTCAATGAAAAAACTCCCCAACAATACACATAAGTTTATATGAAAATGGGAAAAAATATAAAAATATACATATTAGATTGTTAATATATGTCAAATATGGGAAAAGAGGACCTGGGAGGTAGGAATAGGAGTAAGGGGCAGACAGGAGAGAGCCAAGAAAAGAGGGTAAAACAGTGTGCATAAAAATAAAAGACATGAGCAAGAAAAAAAAAACCACTGAGTTTATTATATTTATAATAAAACTATTCATGTATGCATGCATAAAAACAATTCTTAACATTTGAATAAAAGAACATATGTATTTTCTAAATTTTTTGACAATATTCCATTAGCAATTTTTTAATATTGTCATGGAAGACAAAAGTCACTTTATTTTTCTTTCCTGTCAGTAATTTACAGAGTTCAATTTGTTTAGTGCTTTTCCCCTTTAATGTTTCCAAAATTCTTTCTATAGATTCTTACAGCTCTTTACCTAGGACCAGCCTACCTTCCTCCTCTAGGTCTTTAAAGATAAGAATAACAACTTTCAATTTTAAATATTTTATTCCTGATTACTCTCAGTTACCAAAGGTTCAGGTCACAGCCCTTCACAGTCACAGAATGGGGACTGGATTTAGGTAGCAAAACTGAAAACCAACACTGACCTTCGTTATCACCTCAGTGCTCACTAAACCTTTTTTATCACCCACCCATCTCTGACCTCTACAGGCCTGATATAACCATGAAAACACAACAGGAATTTCCTGGGGTTCAGTGAATGTATTTTGTTTCTGTAGAGCTATGGCCTTACATACCCATCTCTGTGCCCTCTGCCACAAGCATTAATAGTCCCATTTATTCACATTCGTTAATGCATTTTTTTCTCCCACGTAGTTTACTATTTTTATTTTTTTAATTGAAGTATAATTAACATACAGTGTTATATTAGTTTCAGGTGTACAATAAAATAATGCAACAATTCTATACATTACATTACTCAGTGCCCATCACCATGGGTGTACTCTTAATCCCCATCACCTAGTTCACCCATTCCCCCCCCAACCTTCCCTCTGGCAACCACCAGTTCATTCTTTGTATTTAAAAGTCTGCTTTTTGGGGGGTGCCTGGGTGACCCAGTCAGTTAAGTGTCAAACTCTTGGTTTTGGTTCAGGTCATCATATCAGGGTCATGAGATTGAGCCCCACGTGGAGCCCTTTATTGGGCTCCGCGCTTAGCACAGAGTCTGCTTAAGACTCTCTCTCCCTCTCCCTCTACCCTTCCCCACCGTGCACTCTCTCTCTCTCTAAAATAAGTAATTCTTTAAATAAAAGTCTGCTTTTTATTTGCCTATTTTATTCTGTATTCTTAAATTCCACATATGCGTGAAATCATGGTATTTCTCTTTCCCTGACTTATTTCACTTAGCATTATACCCTCTTGGTCCATCCATGTCGTTGCAAACAAATATCTCATTCATTTTTATGGCTAATATTCCATTGTGTCCATTCCTACTTGTGCTTTCTCTCTATTGTGTGTGTGTGTGTGTGTGTGTGTGTGTGTGTGTGTATATACCACATCCTCTTTATCTATTCATCTATTGATGGACACTTGGGTTGCTTTCATATCTTGACTATTGTAGATAATGTTGCAATAAACATAGCACACACCTTTTTGAATTACCGTTTCCGTTTTTTTTGGGGGGGGGTACTACCCAGTAGTAGAACTATTAGATCATATGGAGGCTCTATTTTTAATTTTTTGAGGAACCTCCATACTGTTTTCCACAGTGGCTGCACCAGTTTGCATTCCTGCCAACAGTGCACGAGGGTTCCTTTTTCTCCACATCCTTGCCAACACTTACTATTTCTCATCTTTTTGGTTTTAATCATTCTGACTGGTGTAAGGTAATAATCTCTTTGTGGTTTTGATTTGCATTTCCCTGATGACTGGTGATGTTGAGCACCTTTTCATGTGTCTGTTGGCTGTTAATGCATTTTTATGGTGATATAAAAGTAGGCCTTTCCTAGACTACATTTTTTTAGTTTATTTTACTTCATAATTTATATAAAAAATAGCAACTTTTCAGTGAAAACAAACTATTTCCTTAGAATATAATGTTCAACTTTTGAAGACTCCCATATGTAAGAACTAATATAAGAGAAAATCCTTAGAGGTTAAATTCCTTTACTATTTTTTTACTTAAAATTTTATTAAGGTCAAAATAACGCAAATAGTTATATATAGCTTGATGAATTTTAATAAATTCATACATCTATATTATTCTCATCCTGATATATAACATTTTCATCATCTCAGAATGATTACTCACACCCCTTCACAGTCAACATCCCCCCAGCATTCCAAACAATCACTGTTAGGACTTCTTTCACCATTGATTAGTTTTGCCCATTCTAGAGCATCACATGCATGGAACCATACTATACCTACTTTTTTGTTTCTGGCTTCCTTCATTCACCATAATGTTTTTGAGGTTCATCTATGTTGTCTATGTATCAGTGATTCATCCCTTTTTATTGCTGAGTAGTATTCCATTGTATAAATATAATACATTCAGTGTATCTACCCTTCTGTTAACCTTTGTTTAGTTTAGTAAGAATGATGTTGATATGGGGGGGCCTGGGTGGCTCAATCGGTTAAGCGTCTGCCTTCAGCGCAGGTCATGATCCCGGGGTCCTGGAATCGAGCTCTGCATCAGGGTCCCTGCTCAGCAGTGACTCTGCTTCTCCCTCTCCCTCTGCTGCTCCCCCTACTTGTGCTTTCTCTCTATTAAATAAATAAATAAAAATCTAAAAAAAAAAGAATAATGTTGATACGAACATTTGTGTGGTAGCCTTTTTGTGTGCTTTTACCTTCATTTCTCTTAGATAAATATCGAGGATTGACATTACTGTTTCTTAAGTTGGATGGTATGTTTAACTTGAGAAAATTGCCAGAACAATTTTCGAAGTGGCTACAACTATTTACACTTCCATTTGCAATGGATATTTGGTTTTGCCACTCATTAATTTTAGCCATTCCAGTGCACAGTGTGTCTTACTGCTTTTCGAACATGACAAATGATGTTGAACACTTTTTCAGGTGCTTATTGGCAATTCATATGCATTCCTTTAAGTCCCTAATCAAATCTTTTGCCCATTTGTTTTATTAAGATGTGTTTTTATTATTTGCTAATATTCAGCAGAAACAAGTTCTCTGTGAGATAAATGTACTGAGGATATTTTCTTCCAGAAGACACTTGCTTATTCATTTTGTTAATATATTATCATGAGTAGATTTAATTTTGTTGAATTCTATTTGTTCTTCATCAATGGTAAATGATTTCTGGGTCTTAAAAGATAAATATTTTGCAAACCTATTTTAAATTCAGTTTGTTAATTTCTTCATAAATACCTACTGGGATTTTGAATGGAACTGGCTTAAATCTAATTTGACAAGAATTGACATTTTCACAATACTCAGTCTTTTAATACATGAACTCGTCATATCTCTCCATTTCTTAAGGTTTTCTTTAATTTATCTTGGCAGTATTTTGTAGTTTAGTTTTCAGTAGGTCTTACATATACTTCATTACATTTTCCCGAAGTATTTCATGTTTTTTAATGTTGTCAATGGTATTTTTATTTTTTATTTATTTTTTTAAGAGAGGGAGTGGAGGGAGGGGCAGAGGAAGAGGGAGAGAGAGAATCTTAGTCTCATAATCCTGAGATCATGACCTGAGCTGAAATCAAGAGTCGATGCTTAACAGACTGAGCCACCCAGGTGCTTGTATTTTTAAATTTCCATTTTTAAATTATTCATTTTTCCTATATAGAAAAACAATGGATATTTTTTTATTTTGTATCATGTGACATTATTAAAATCACTTATTTTTCAAAGTATTTTGTAGATTTCCTAGGATTTTCTCCAGATACAATAAAACTGTTTGCAAATATTAAGTTTTACTTTTTCTTTCCAATTCATATGGCTTTTATTTTTTTTCTTGTGTTATTGCAATAACTAAGAATCCATTGTTAAGTAAAAGTGAGAAAAGGGATGTTCTTGACTTGGTCCTAATTTTAAAGGGAAAGACATGCAATTTTCACCATGGAATACAATGTTAGTGGTAGTTCTACAGTATGTCCTTTTTTGGAGTGAGAAATTTCTATTCCTCTCTTGCTGAGGTTTTTTGTTTTGTTTTGTTTTAAAAATCATTATTGGCTATTGAATATTGTCAAAATTTCCCCCCACATCTATTGAGATCACATTATTTTTTTCTCCTTTATTAGTCTGAACTATAATGATGGGTTATTCGAATGTTAAAAGAAACCTGCACTCCTGAGGAAAAAAGCCCATGTAGTCATGACATATTCTTTTAAGTATTCTGAATTTAATTGGTTATTATTTTGTTAAAGATATTTTTCACCTATATTTATGAAGCATATTAGTCTGAAGTTTTAATAATTTTGTTATCAGGGTTATGACAGCTTTATAAAATTAGTTAATGTGTTCTTTACTTTTCTATTTTTCAAGAGTTTATATAGAATTCATTTTGTTTTCCTTATATGTTTGGTAGAATTCACCAGGAAAGTCATCTCAACCTGGGGTTTTCTTTGGAGGCTAGCTTTTAATACATATTTTTTTTTTTTTTAATATAGAGAAAGCTACTGGGGTTATTTATTTCTAATAAAATGAGCATTAGAAGTTTCAGACTTTCTAGGAATTCACTGGTTTTATCTAAATTGTCAACTTTATCCTTTTAATTGCTGTAAGATCTATAATGATCTCCCTTACTTTGATTCCCAATTTGGTTATTCATATCTTTTCTCTTTTTATCAATCTGGTTGGATGTTCACCAATCTTACTGAATTTTACACAGAATTAGCTTTTGGTTTCAAAATTCTTTTCCTTATTGTTTTTTGTTTTCTGCTTCATTGATTTTCTTTTATTTTTATTATGTCCTTCCTTATGCTTATTTCAGGCTTAACTTGCTCTTCTTCCAACTTCTTAGTGATAAAGCTTACATCTGAGAATTTAAACTTTTCTGTTTCAAATACTGTTATTTATAAAGTTATGAATTCTATAGTTAGATTATCCTCTAAGCACTTTTTTATCTATATCCCATAAATTTTGATATGTTTATTTTCATTACAATTTTAAAATATTTCCTAACATCACTTATGATTTCTTCTTCTTCTTTTAAAAAAGAGTATGTTGTTTAATTTGAAATATGTGGGGACTTTCCAGATAACTTACTAGTTTTGGTATCTGGCTTAACTGAACTATAAATAGAGAACATAATCTCTATGATTTAAATGCTGTTTAATTAATGCACCTTGTGTTCTGACCCAAAAAAATGGTCTTCACAGAAAATTTTGCATATGTATTTGTAAGGACTAGGAATTCTGGAGTTACTGAATGTAATGTTTTATCAATGTTAATTAGGTCAAATTGGTTGTGAGTGTTGTTCACGTCTATATAGTAACTGACTTATGCCTATCTATTCTATCAATTACTGAGAGGGAAATTTTGAAATCTCCAAATATAATTGTGAATTTAAATATTTCTCCCTTCAGTTCTTTCAGTTCTTGCTTCCTATTTCAAAATGTCTATTATTTGATGCTATTATTAGTGTCTTGCTGATATAACAAATTACCACAAATGTATTAGCTTAAAACAATGCAAAATTATCTTATAGTACTGGAGATTAGAAGTGTGAGGACTTCATGGGCTAAAACAAGTCTGAGTTCCCCCTGGAAGCCTGTGGGGAAAATCCATTTTCTTGCCTTTTCTAGCTTCTACAGGCCAACTGCATTCCTTGGCCAATGGCCCCTTATTCCTTCATGTTTAAAGCCAACAGTGCAGAATCTTTAAATCTCTTTTTCTGATTCTGATCCCTGCTTCTGACAACACATCTCATTTTTGAAACTCTGGTAACTCTTCGTTTTCTTATAAAGATCCTTGTAGTAACATTGGGCTCACTCAGATAATCCAGGATAACCTCCCCACCTAAAGATGATTGATTTAATCACCTCTGTAATGTCCCTTTACCATGTAAAGTAACATACTCAAAAGCTCTGGGGATTGGGAACACAAACATCTTTAGAGAACCTTTATTCTGTCTAATACAGATGCATATACATTTAGGATTGTTTTATCTTCTTGATGAATTGGACCCCTTCTTATGAAATACCCATCTTTATTTCTATTAATACTCCTGAAATCTATTTTTATATATATTTAATATTGGAATTCTAGGTTTCTTACAAATATATTTATTATCCTTGTGTCTCTAGATTTAATTGCAGCTTTTATAAACAGTACATACTTCTGTCTCATTTTAATGAGTTTGAAGATCTGTTTTTTTAAATGTTTTTAAAAACTTTTTCTGTTTTTAAATATTTATTTAAATTAGAACACTTATATTAACGTAATTACTGATATGGCTGGGCTTAAGTCCACCATCTTATTATCTGTTCTCTAATTTTACCATCTATTCTTTCTTTCTTCTTTCAGCCATCTTTTTGACTCAGTGTTTTGAGTATTCCATTTTATCGCCTATATTGGCTTATTATATATAATATCACTTCATTTTATTTTTAGTGATTTTTCTTATATTTCTCCTAGTAGTTTAATCTCAAATACTGATATATCTCCTTAATATATAATATAAGAATCCTAAAACAGTATAGGCCTTTTCCGCTTTCCCATCATTTGTACTATTTCCCCCTGTTCTGTGAGCTATTGTCATTCCACATAAGTTATAAACTCCACTCCACAGTATATTACTGTTATACTTACTGTAAAGAGTCAGTATTTTTTATTTATATATTTTTTTAAATTCTTATTTATTTATTTGACACAGAGAGAGAGAGAGACAGCGAGAGAGGGAACACAAGCAGGGGGAGTGGGAGAGGGAGAAGCAGGCTCCTGGCTGAGCAGGGAGCCCGATGCGGGGCTCGATCCCAGGACCCTGTGATCATGACCTGAGCCGAAGGCAGACGCCTAACGACCGAGCCACCCAGGCGCCCTAAGAGTCAGTATTTTTTAAAAAGAAATTAAGAAATAAGGAAAAACGTCTTTTAAAAGTTTGTTTTGTTTTTTTAAGGGGTGCCTGGGTGTCTCAGTTAGTTAAGCATCCGACTCTTGATTTAGGCTCAGATCATGATTTCAGGGTCATGAAACTGAGCCCCACATCAGGCATGTAGCCTGCTTAAGATTCTCTCTCTCCCTCTCCCTCTGCCCATTGGCCCTCTCTCTCTCTAAAAAAATAAATAAATAAAAATAAAAAAATAAAAGTTTAAAAAATATTTAGCCTACACATTTTCCTCTGGTCTTTTCATTACATGTATGTTAGAGCATTTGGCATTGTCCTACAGCTGACTGACGTTCTGTTCATTTTGTATGAGGTTTGTTTCTTTCTTTCTATGCTACCATTTCAAATAGTTTCTATTGCCCTCTCTTGTGTTTTACTGGTCTTTTCTTTTGCATTGCCTAATACACTGCTAAGATTAGTAAAGTTTTCAGTTCAAATACTGTATTTTTCATTTCTAAAACTTTGGCTCTTCTTATAGTTTCCATTTTTTTTACTGAGATTTCACCTAGGTTTCCTGTCTGTATCATGTTTTCCATTAAGTCTTTGAATGTATTTATAACAGCTTTCCATGGAAGTTTTTTTATTTTCTTCATTAGTTTATTTTAACCATTAATTAAATTATGGATTTTATTTGGATTTCACCAACTTTTCCTGTTGGTGTCCTCTTTCTAGTCCAAGATCTAATAAAAAAAAAACCACATTGCAGTTAGACTTCATGTCCCTTCAATCTCCTCTGGTCTATGACAGTTTTTTAATCTTCCTCTGTTTTTCATAAACTTAAAAATCTTGAGAAGTACTGGCCAGGAATTCTATAAACTATTCCGAGTCTGGATTTGTCTGTTGTTTTTCTCATAATTACAATGGAGTTATGGGGTTTTGTTCAGAATACCATAAAGTGCCCTTTTGTCACATCATATGAGGGAATTATATGATATCTACATGACACCACTGATAATAGTAACCTTCATCACTGGTTAAAGTAGCGTTTGCCAGATTTTTCCATTGTAAAGTTATTATTATCCCCTTCCCTTACTCTATTCTTTGGAAGTGTCACTAAGTTTAGTCCACCCTCAGAGAGAAGTGGGTAGAGTGAATTAAGTTCCATCTTCTAGAATGGGGAGTATCTATGTATCCACATACATATACTAGATTTTAAAATTCCATTATTACCATCATTTCCTGTACTCCTGCTATTAAATGATTTTTCTCCTAGACTCACATTTTCCTCCTTTGTGGCAGGATTGAACATGGAGTTTTGGTATGCTCAGGATAATACGAATCCTGGACTTTTTAAGGGGATAAGCCAAGATACACATGCATAAACACTGATTTCACTATGCTCTAATCAATGAAAAAAAACAAACAAACCAACACAAGTGCACAATTCAAGTATTTTGTACATTTATCAATAATATGGACTTTGCTTCTTAAACTTAATATTGCATTTATTAAGGGCTTGTAGGTATAGTTTTAGGTGTACATTTCACTGATGAAGAAATGTAAGTAGAATCTGGAGTAAAAAATGCTGTTTAAGTTTGTACTTCAGCTAAAGGCAGAGAATTCTTTCAATCTACAAATGTGGTGTATTTCAAAACAGAGTCTATAAACTAGCAATCAATCCAATTAAAACAATATTATAAATATTTGTTTGATTTCTGGGCTAGGACATAACGTGCTATTTTGCCCCCCCCAAATGACTGAATCATATAAAAACTATGAATTCTAATCATCCAAGGCCAAAAGGCCTTACTTCTACCCATCTCAACCCCAAAACCTGAGAGAAGCAATCGTTTTTATAGAATTTAATAATAATTCAAATTTTCTAAGAGTAACCTATGAATATTTTAATACTTGTTCACAAAGTTCAGGATCTCCTTAACGCACTGTCCAACTACATAGGGTCAACTTTACTAAATTAAATATCTTTTAAAATATATTTAAAATCTGTATTACTGAAAACAAACTTACAACTTTTTTCTATTAATGTTTTTACTTAACATATAAACCATTAGGTGAGCATCAGAAAGATTGTTCATATTCTACATATTTGGAAAACTGAACAAAATATTATTTTATGCTGTTTCTGGTCAGGAAATGACATACTCTGGCTGTTCTGGCTTTTTTTTTTTCCTTCTAAGAGAACACATTTTAGTTTCAGAGCTTTGCAGTTATGTTCTTTTATTCATAGTCCCAAAGATTCATTACTTTGATGACCATTTATCAAAAACTCAAGTTCAATCTATAATACCCATTGAGATAGCAAATAATTCAGCCTCAGTGACTGTGTGTATGAAAATGGGCTGTGTCCTAGATAAATGGCCTATCTGCCTCTGGCATAGATTAGGTCATCATTCAAACTAACCACAGATCTCCACAAGAAACAGAAGAAAATACAGGTTCACTTTAGCAAAGGTTTCTCTTTTAGTGTAGATTTTTCCTTTTAGATAGTTACAATGTCGTCAAAATATCATGGCATAGGCTTGAAAAACCAAGATATAGTAATATAATGATAAATACATTTCGTAAGTTTTACAAACCACCTAGTGTTCAATATATATCCACATCTGACTTCTCTTACACTAGGTATCTTTTAAGTCTCTGCTTTTTCAAACTGAATAAATCTCTCTCTCTCAAATCAATAAATAAAATCTCTTTTAAAAAAGTATCTAAACTATAGTATGCTAAGGTTGCAGAAAAGCCAAAATAAAAAAGGATATACATCTCTTTCCGTACCCAAATAAGATTTTTTTCCTTTCAAAGTTCTGATCTTTTTTCTCTTCCCATTTATCTTGCCATAAGAAGAAAGAAGTAAACATTAGTTAAAGAGGGAGGCTGGGTGGTGACCTAGTTTCAATAAAGTCCAAGGGCTTACTCCCTAATCTTACAGGTTGAGAAACAGAAACAAAACAAGGTTCTTCTTTCAGGAATAGATTCCTATTATCCAAGTACACACAGATCAAAATTTTAAAAAATAACTTTTAAAAATCTATAGAAAGCACAAATACCCATGAGGGGATGAGACATAGAATACATTCTGTGAAATGTATTCTGCAGGAAAAAAAAAAAAAAGAAGAAGAAGAAGAAGAAAGAGGGCCGATTAAATTCAGAATGACAGTTTACTAATTTAAAATAAGGACATAATGGCTCTCTTCTGGTTAATCCTGGCAGACTGACCATAAATTTTTATCTCCTCTCTTCCCCTATGGCAGACTTTAAAGGTTAGATCACTCTTCCCTTCTTCCTCGCTGTTCTCTGTAACAGAGGTTTCCCTTGCTCTATAAATGCCCTCCCTTCTTAAGACAGAGACTGCCTGTAGTCTTAGTTAATGAGATATATAAGGAAATTGAAAGGGGGACTGTAGGAAATGTATCACTTTCTCAATAAAGCAAATAATAGATGTATTGTTATGTTCTTTCTCCCTTCCCTTTTTCCCCTTCTTTTTAAACTTTTTATTATGAAAATGTCCACACACACACAAAAATAAGTTGATATAATGAAATGCTTATATACCTATCATACAATTTCAAGAATTTTCCAATTTTGTTTCTTCTTTCTCCCTTCTGAGTTTTTTCTTTTGGAAATATTTTTCTTTCAGGATTAAAGTAAATCATCATATCATGCATCTATAAATTCTTCAATATGTATCTCTAACAGATGAAGACATTTTTTTAATCAATACAAACACAATATCACATGTGACAAAAGTAACAATTCCTTAAAATTATCCATGTGTAAAAATCCTGATTGTCTCAAAAATATCTTTTTTTTTCCATTTAACTGGTTCTAAACTGTAATCAAAATCCACATATTATATCTGGTTGATATGCTTTCAAGCTTTTAATCAATGAGAATCTCTCCCCCATCTTATGCCATTTTTTTAAAGGGAAACTTGGTTATTTATCTTATAAAATTTCCCACATTCTGTATTTGGTTAATTGTTTCTTCATGGTATCATTAATTTGTTCCTTTATCCCCTATTCCTAGAATCATCCATTTCTCCAAAATGAGATGCAAGCATCTAAGGAAATCTGCACGATGAGTTATAGGAGAAGTTCTTCATTCTCAATAGAGAGGATTTTCCTTTTAGTAGAAAATGGTATTTAGAGACCATAACCTAGGAAACAGGGGCACTCACTGCTTGTAGGTCAATTTTGGTAGAAAGAACTAGGAAACGTGCACTGATGTACCCAGGTAACTGAAGCAAACTTATCAAAATATCAACAGTATCTTTCATAGAACAAAAACAAATCATTTTAAACTTTATATAATAGAACCACAAAGCACCCTATTAAATAGCAAAGCAATCTTGAGAGAAACAACAAAGCTGGAGGTATCACAATCCCAGATTTCAAATTATACTACAAAGCTATAGCAATCAAAAAGAGCATGGTACTTGGGGCACCTGGGTGGCTCAGTCAGTTGAGCATCCGACTCTTGGTTTCGGCTCAGGTCATGATATCATGGGTTGTGGGATCAAGCCCCACAGTGAGCTCCATTCTCAGCAGGGAACCTACTTGGAGATTCTCTCCATCTAACCCACCCCTACTCATGCACACGTGCTCTCTCTCTAAAATAAATAAATAAATAAATCTTAAAAAAAAAAAAAAAAGAGCATGGTACTGGCACAAAAATAGACACATGGATCAATGAAACAGAACAGAGTGCCCAGAAATAAACCGATGGTTATATGGTCAATTCATCTATGACAAAGGAGGCAAGAATATACTTTGGGGAAAAGTCAGTCCCATCAATAAATAGTGATAATGCAAAATAATAAAACTGGGGTTGAATCACTATGTTGTACACCTAAAACTAATGTAACATTGTGTGTCTACCATACATCAATTAAAAAAGAATTTTTTTTTAAAGAATGAAACTGGACCACTTTCTTATACCATACACAAAAATAAACTCAAAATGGATTAAAGACCTAAATGTAAGACCTGAAACCATAAAAATTCTTAAAGGAAAACACAGGCAATAATCTCTTGGACATCAGACTTAGCAATATTTTTTTCTGAATCTGTCTCCTCAGGCAAGGGAAACAAAAGCAAAATTAAACTATTGGGACTAGAGCAAAATAAAAAGCTTTTGCACTGCAAAGGAATCCCATCAACAAAATGAAAAGGCAACCTACTGAATGGGAGAAGATATTTGCAAATGATATATCCAATAAGGGGTTAATATCCAAAATATATAAAGAACTCCTACAATTCAACACCAAAAAAAAAAATCTGATTAAAAAATGAGCAGAGGACCTGAATAGACGTTTTTCCAAGGAAGATATACAGATGGCCAAAAGCCATAAAAAGATGCTCAACATCACTCCTCGTTCAGGGAAATGCAAATTGAAACCACAATGAGATACTACCTCACACCTGTCAGAATGACTAGAATCAAAAAGGAAAAAAATAACAAGTGTTGGTGAAGATGCAAAGAAAAGGGAACCCAGTGCACTTTTGGTGGGAATGTACATTGGTGCAGCTGCTATGGAAAACAATATGGAGGTTCCTCAAAAATTAAAAATAGAAATACCATATGATCTAGTAATTCCATTACTGGGTATTTACCCAAAAAAAACAAAAAGACTAATTCCAAAAGATATATGCACCCTATGTTTATTGCAGCATTACTTACAATAGCCAAGATATGGAAGTAACATAAGTCTCCATTAATAGACAAATAAAGATGTGGTACATATATACAATGGAATATTACTCAGCTGTAAAAAGAATGAAAACTTGCCATTTGCAACAACATGGATGGAGCTAGAGGATATTATGCTAAGTGAAATAAGAGAAAGAAAAATACCATATGCTTTCACTTATATTAGATCCTAAAAAACCAAAACAAATGAAAAAACAAAAAACAGAAATAGACTCATAAATACAGAGAACAAATGGATAGTTGCCAGAGGGGAGGGGTGTGAGGAAATAGGTGAAATGGGTGAAAGGTATTAAGAAGTACAAACTTCCAGTTATAACACGTAACTCATAGAGATGAGAACTATAGCATAGGAAATATAGTCAATAATTATAATAACTTTGTATGGTGACTTACCATGGTGAGCATTTCATAATATTTGTCAGTGTCTAATCACTATGTTGTACATTTTAAACCAATATAATATTGTATGTTGACAATTAGAAAAAAGTCAATGTGGAACAGAAAATGAGAATGGAGTTGCCCAATGTGATTCCAAGATTAGAAGAAGCTGTGCAATACCAAAAAGGTTCACATATCCCATTAGTAAGTAATTATGATTATTTAAGAATAAAAGAAAAATATTTTTCTTTTATTTTATGTGTATTATTTTTTCAAGTGACCACTGCATAAATGCTTTTAGGTTGTTTAGTAACTAATAAACAGAGCTGTTAGGTATTTCTTTTAGCCTAGAGTAGGGTTTTCAACCTCTGCATTACTGATATTTTAGAATAGATAATTCTTTGTTGTGATTATTCATGTGCATTTTAATATGTTTACCATTAACCCTAGCTGGTAGCACTCCTCCAGTTTTGACAGTTAAAAATGACTCTATCAATTGAGTAGCCGACTCTTGACTTCAGCTTGGGTTATGATCTCAGGGTCTTTCGATCAAGCCCCTTGTTAGGCTCTGCGCTCAGTGCAGAGTCTGCTTGAGATTCTCTCTCTCTCCATCTGCTCCTCCCCCCACTCATGCTTGCCTTCTCTCTCCCTCCATCTCTCTCAAAAAAAAGAGACTCTAAACATTTTTAAATTTTTCATAGGGGGTAAAATCATTTCCAGTTGAGAAGCAATGGCCTAAGAGTCACCTAAAAAAAAAAAATTACTGAAACACTAAGGGTGCCATGAATCAAGAAGGCTTCGGAAACGGATGTATTCTTCGGTGAGAAAAAATAAAATATGAGTTAGCACTAATCTTTCCAAATCAAAGTTAAGATTACAGTTTTTTTAATTCTTTGGTTTATATTTGAAACTTTTTTTTCTTATGCTGAAAATGTTGGTTCCTAATAATAATTAACATAATTACTTAATTGCTTTATATCCTGGAAAATATATAGAATAGTTTCAAAAAGGCATTATCAACATTACATCAAACAATAAGCTTAAGAAATTCTCTGTAAATTTTATTCTTACTATATGTCCAACCATGGATACATAATCATAACACTTTTAACATTACTTGAAATAAATCTTATCTGTGTAGTTTTGACACAAAGTTAATATACAGTTAAGTTCATTTATTTCCAATTGCTTTCGATTTTTACTCCTTTATTTTTTCTGCCCGTGACTTGTCATGAGGAGACATGCATGGAAACATAAGACAATGCATAACGGCTAAAGGAGCTAGATTCATCTGCTGAGAAATTAGGGACCCCAGCCACAGTAGCAAATAAGGATAGATGAATGGCTGCAACAAGGGTAAAGAGAAAGTCAATATACTTCTCACCTCTCCCTATTTGTTAAATTACTAGCAGGATCATTATGCATCTTCTACTCTTCCACCCCAATATCTCCCATCATCAACACACATAATCCTCAGGTAAAAGAAGGATTCTTATTTAGAGAAAGTGAATAGTCCCAGAGAAAAAGCATTCAGATGCTGAATGTTGACTGGGTCTGCCAATGGACAAGATGACTCACAGGCTGCTAACACTATAGAAAAAGCCCAAGAAATAGACCTGTCTATACAGAGCTTCTAATTATGTTTGGAAGGGCTGCACTCAATAGCCAAGCATCTCCTATAATTTGAGGGAAGCCTCCGACATAACAAAGGTCAAAACAAATAGGGAGAAAAAAACCTCAGAAAGAAAAAGAGAATTCAGAGATCAGAATGATGAAACTAGAAAAAATAGTGATAGAAAATCTACAACCATATAACAAAGACAGGATGTCATACCTCCCTTCAAAAAAGGAATACAAAAAACAAAAACACCTCTTTACAATTAAAATTTTAAGGGGAAAAAAAAACCCTTCAGTGAAAAGTTCAGAAAAATCCCATAGAAATAAATTTAAAAAGAGAAAGACAGGAAAGAAAATACATAAAAATTAAAAGATGAATCCTGAATATACAGTATTTCAGAAAATAGAGAAGGAAATAATCAATAAAAAAAAAATCTCAAAACTGAAGGTCACAGATCTCAAATGTAAAGTATCTACTCAGTGTCTAGAATAATGAATGAAATAAGACCCACATTAAGGCAAATAATCAAAAAACTGAACTGGAGTTAAAGGTTCTAAGATTGTTCAAAAAGAAAAAGAAGTCACATTCAAATGAATTATAATCAGAATGGATTCCACTTTTCAAGAGCAGCAGTGGAATCTAGAAGAGTTAGGTAGATTTCAAAATTCTGAAGGAAAGTGATAGTCAACCTACAATTCTATACCCAGCCAAGCTATCAATTAAACATGAAGACTAAGATTGTTTCAGATATTCAAAAACTCAAAAAAAAATTACTTCTTATGCCCTTCTAAGGAAGTTAGTAGAGAATAAGCATTAGCAAAACAAAGGATTTGTAAGCCAAGGATAAAGGAAGAATAGGATCTAGAAAACAGAGAATCCAATGTAGCATAATTCCTAAAAAGAGCGCTATGAGCCCTGCTGAAAAAGCAATCTGGGAGGCTTGGAGCAGAAAAATGGAAGAGAAGTAAAATGTGCTGGAAATGGCTTGTTTATTCTCAGCATCATCCCTGCTCTACTAAGCTCTATTCCTGTACATTAGGAACTGAAAACTTACAAACTGTATTTCCTACATCCCTTGCCAGCAGATTTTAGTTTAGAGCCCCCAATGAAAGCATTTGTACAAGCTTTAGATGGCAGAAGAAAATGAGAAGCCATTATTCTCCAGAGCACTCAAAGGCAGAAGCAGTGGCTTTCAGAGGTGCCAAAAACAATTGATATTAGTAGTTGTGATTCACCTGCAATTCCTGTACTTCCACCTTCTTAAAAAACAGTGATGGTTTTCCACTGGTTGTGTGAGGCTCCTAATTCCATGTACTAAATTCCTTTCTTCTGAATTATGAAAAATACTTTGATTTCCTAACCTAAACCTAATTCAGGGATTCCCTTATAAAAAAGCATAAAAATTATTATTGACATAGTCATTATATTGTACACACTGACTTCTGATTTAATTAAGATTGTAATATACCTATATTTAGAGAAGAGGGGTAAAGGAAATTACTTGTGAGGAAAATGATGACAGAGTGACCCATGGTCAGTTTCCATAAAAAGGAAGTCTGTATAAATGTTTAAAGTTGGTAAACTTTTTAAAATAGTAGTATAAGTCCATTACTTTTTTTCTTTTAAGGCAATATGGTTACTTTAGAGGAGTGGGTCAAGGCATGGGGCAGACTGATTCCAGGTAACAAAGAGCCTATAAGCAACATTAGATTTCTTAGGTAGGTGATATCTTACTTTCTTAAAAATAAAAGGGTTAGAAAAACAACAAAAACAATAACAATGAAAATCAGAAACAGAACAATGTTTTAAAACAAGCACAAAATATACTTGCAAAATAACTAGGATCTTCAGTCCTTTGAGTAAGACATTACTCCTTCTGTATCTATATGAGAGGCCAAACTACAATCAGATTTTTTTTGGGGGGAAAGGGGATATGTGGAATCAAATAAGGTAGTAGTAGAGTACAATAATTAAAATGTTCATCTTCTTAACTTATGACAACCTGACACATCCATCTCTACAGTAGGACCATACATATCACTAAGACTTAAAGAATATGGAAACTTTTTCCTGTAGAAAGAATATATATTGTCATATAACATATATCAAAATATCATATATTATACCTACAATATGATAGGCAGTTCCAATGATTCCTTCTGTAATTACTCTGTTTGTGCTTCCAGAATGGAGCAGTTCCCCAGATGACTGGTTTACTGGCATAAGTAGGTTGTGTGCCTGCAGAGGCAGGGTTTAGACTTCAGACTAGGCTGATCTGGAAGGCACTCAACCTTTATAGTGAGTGCATGTTTCTTCTCTAATCTATTTTGTACTGATCTAAAAGTTAAAGTTCATTGATTCCAAGTTTTTATTTTGTTTTGGTAGGAGTGGTGACAGGAATGGAGATGTCACTGAGCACCCATGTAAAACAAACACTAATTATTAGCTTACATATCAAGCAAAAATTCTGCTTAAGACAAGGTAGACTGTTACAATCAATAAATTCTTTTCCCTACTTTTTATTATGAAAAATTTCAAACATACATCTAAAGTAGAGAAAAAAAATATAAAAATTCCCATGTACCTATCACCTAGATTCAATAATTACCAATTTTGTCAACATTGTTTTTTCTATTCCTAACTACACTTTTCTTTCTAGAGTATTTTAAAAACGCTAATGCCAGACATGTCATTTCACAATCCTTACATTCAAAGATGCAGAACAGCTACCTTTGTCAATTTTGGCAAGAATTAATATTTGAATAGATATTTGAATCTTTTGATACTGAATATATGAATATACCATTCTGGCATAGGGAGAAATGAATGTTATATAATGTGGTTTATTCTCTTCATGGCTCATCTAAATTCAGAAGATAATTTAACAGAATTGCCCATCCTCAGTCATGAAATGTAAATGTTTCTGCCCTTCAGGGCACCCATTCTCTTTGACAGTACAGAAGTGTTAAGGAATCAGAAAAGTTTAGAGAAAGCAAGGAAAGAAAGAAAGGATGGAGAAAAAGAAGGACATGAGGAAAAAAATGAATCTAAAGTCAAACACTAAATTATTTAGGAACTCTACTTGCCTGAAAAAAGATTTAATTACTGTAATAGACATTGCCAGGGCCCTGCTCACATCCCTTCGAACTTTCAGTGTCCCCCTGCAGACTTCCAAATACCAGCATCTACATCTCTGTGCCTGAGGATGCTGTACCTGAGGGGGTACAGGCTGGGCTTGGAATCCTTAACTGGAATAACTATAAGGTGCTGTTTAAATATCATAGCTCCCTCAACTCTCAAGATAAGTAATTCTGCGACTGTTTCCAAAAATTTTTGGATAGTATTAAACTCCTCCAGTAGCTGGCTTATTAGGTGCCCAGCATTGTCTCCCTTTTGCCTGTGTCATTTTATTACTTCCCTGCTGGTGTCACCTGAATTTCCCAAACAGACAACTTGCGCTTGAACCCCCATCTCAGCATCTCAATCTGGGGAAATCTGAACTGAGACAATTACAAACAAAATTCTTTTCTTCCTCTTTTAGACTTTAGATAAGCAAGAAAAGAAGACAAAGACCCTGTGGTAGGTGCTTTCCATACATTATATCTCACTAAATCCTGATAACAGTAATGTCAGCTAAGAATTAGACAGAAAATCTCAATAAGTTGTATCCATGATTTCACTGTTAGGATTTGAATTCTGGAGTAAGATAAGATTAGGAAAAGTACCAGCAATATGAATTAGTTAAACCTGAATTTCCATTGGCCCCTTTTCCCAAGCCACTCTCACCCTGTTTTATTTACTCAAAGCACTGTATTATCGCATATTATCTTGTTCATCACTAAATGACATACATATTTATTTGTATGTCTATCCCCACTAGACTATGAGCTCAATGAGAGAAGTATATGGTCTGTCTTCGTTTATTGGTAGGTCCCCAACACTAAGAACAGAGTTCCTGATACATAGTTAGTACTCAACAAATTTTGTTGAATGAACTTAGAAAAGCACAATGTAAATTAATACTATTACAAAATCAACAATCTCCACAAAAGTACTTTGGCTTTCTGAAATCTTTTTCAAAAAGTATCAATAATAAATACAAAACTAAGGAGCCTCAGTAAGGAGACTACAGTCCAACAGAAGAGCTTATGTTTAGAGTTTATTGTTAAAGTATGATATAGTACATGGACTCACAAGACATATTTTCTAGCTCTCAGATGGAAGGAATTCAGCTGCTGGGCTAGATCTCTACCATGGGTACCACTTAAAACTAAATGCAAAACTTAAGGCATGTTTGATTAAATATTACCTTGTTAGTTTTAGTTCTGTGTTCTAGCAACTGTTCGTTTTCAGCAGTTAAGTGAAAACTGAATGATAAGGTCTACTTTTTTTTTTTTATATGGCATGCTCTTACAGATCTTATAAGGTACTGTCATTCTCACCTCCCTCTTGGAGCTTGATTGATTACTCCTTTTCCTTATGTTCATTAATCTCATCACCTTATCTTTTATACCACTTCATTTTAGCAGAAAGGTAATAATAAAACCCTCATCCATTATCCTTTTACTCATCTAGTCAAGCGGAAATGGTTAATAACATGCTACAAATTGAACTTCAATCACCTCATTTTCTCCTTTGTTGAATACACATTAAAATATATTCCAAAAGTGCAATTTGTTTTACAGGAGAATTTGTGTTATATTGCTACAGACAACTAAAATTAAGTGTTTCTCAGTTCGGTTATTAAATATATCCAAGTGCTCTTTTATCGATACTACTAAAACATTAACTCATTTTATTAGGGTATAATAATACAAGAGCCTTATCTCCCAGAACACAAAGACATCTAGACTACCTAATAGTATGTGTTATATGATGGGTCATTTATCTTAAAGAAAAAAAAATACCAGTGATAATTTATGAATTGGTGCATTATTACAGATGAAATTGCTCTCTATTTTTAAAAGTTAATTTGTTTACATGCAGCCTTATCTTGAAATGCAAGCCCTATTAGTGAAGAAGTCTATAACTGTCATATAAAACAGAAAAAGAAGAATGGATATATACATAAAATATAAAGACACAATGATTTAAGATTTTAAAACTATAACTTTTTGAATGGAATAAATTTAATATACAATTAGACTATTGTTTTCAAAAGAGAAAAATTATTAAAATTATACAACATTTTTAATATACATTACAACAAATACTTGTTGAACTGAATTCTAATAGTCCTGAAACTTCAGGGGGAAAATAGCTATCTTTTTGTAGAAGAAAGATTTTCTACTAAGATTTTCTAATTTGGGTGGGTATCTTCAATCTATTTGTAAATGGACATGCTCACCAACTGACTAAAAACTAGAGTTACAATAAATGTTGGAAAACTTAACCAGATAATCAAGACTTCTTAGATATTATCCTCCTATCATCCTGTAGAAACTCTAGAAAAAAATTTAGCAACTGACCTTAATATTAATATTTGAGCCCCCAAACTGTACCACCTCTTGAGAATAAAACTCATCTTTATTATAAAATAAATACTTGTAATATATTTATAAACTTATTACACTGTTGCTTTAAAAAATGTGCTCCTTTTTATCCATTAAATTGTTTCACTCTAAAATATACTCAAAAATAATATATGGTAATTACAAAGTTTTAAATTTTATATAATTTAACTCAATTCCTTGGTAATTCCAGAATCAAGAACAAGTATCAATTTTTGTTACTTTTAAGACTCTTAAGAACATCATCTAGTATTCCCTGTGAATAAGTCTATTCTCTTTTTATGTGATTTTATACTTCTGAGTTAGTGGAAAATTTTTAAGATACCTATGGTCATGTTAGGCATGAATTGCATGTCATAGCTACATTATGTTCTCCATGAGTAATCTTTGTTTTATGTGGAATACACAAAAGAATATAATAATTATAATAGGCTACACTTATTGAATACTATTTCTTTCATAGAAAGAACCAATAAAACATATTATTTAAGTTGATATTATATATGTTGAATATGTATTTTCCTTTAAAGGAGAGGGAGACATTAACATCCTAATACTATTTAACATGTGAAAATTGCAAAAGAATCAATAAGTAGGTCTATGTATGCAACAGTTTTGATTTCAATCTCCACCAAACACCCTGAACAGTATCAGATGCCACTGTCTATAAGCAAATGAGTTTATCAATTTAATGGGGATTCAGGCAAATCAGCTGCTTAATGAGAATTCCAGCTAATGTGGCAAAGGTTTTGCTCCAGTGCTGACAAAATCAGTGTGATAAAACTGTGACGAACTGATGAAAGCCTATTTTTTAAAAACAACATTTCATGTAATTAATAGCAAATAGCAGAATGTGATCATTTAAAACACTTTTATTTGTATCCATTATTTTAATGTGTTTTTATATTTAGACACACTGGTTTCAATTTTTTATATTTCTGACCCTTTTCTTACCTTATCCATCTACCCTTACTATTTAACTCACTTCTCTAAATTTTCTCTTTCCTTGTTTGTTCTCTTTGTACACTGAAATATACATGTAATGTCACCATTAAACAAGACACATTTTAATTACTGTTTTTTATAAACAGCAATTCCCAACTTATTGGTTAAAAAAACCCACGCTATTTAAAGGTTTCTTGTTAGCTGGGTTATGCTGTTGGCCCATAATTTGGAGATCTACTTTATATACACAGTTAAGAGTATCTTAAATTGAAGACAGAAAATATTTTTTAACATTCTATATTTTCCCATGTTATTGTTCCCTAAATAACCTAAAAGACCAGTAAGAAAGAGATACTTTATAGTATACAATATTTTCATTCTTAAGACAAGGGTGCTAGTATTATTCCTACAGATTCACAGAGGTTATTATTAAAAACAGAAGCTTTACATGACTAATGGTGGGTCAGAAAATAGGTGTCTCCTCACGTGTTCCAATATGAGGTACCATCATCTATGTTATAGTTTATCTAAAAATATTTACTATAATCTAATCAAGCCCTTACATTTAACTTCTGTTTTACAAGTATTACAAAGAATAGAAGTACAAGCTAAATATTTACTACAAGAAAGCAAATAGATAAATGCAGAAGGTGGGATATTCTATAGGACAAATGGCCTACTCTCTTCATCAAGTAAGTGTCACGAATAAAGGACTGCTCTGAAATAAAAAAGACTTAAGGAACAAGACAACCAGATACAAAGTGCAGTCCTAGATTAGATCCTGGTTTGAGCAAACAAGTTATAAAGAATATTTTGGGGACAAAAGGGTATGTTTAAATATAGGTTAAGTATGAGATAATATTAAGAAATATCATTAATTTTATTAGGTAATAATGTTATTTTGGTCTATACAGGAAATTACATTATTTTAGAGAAAAATAAAAAAGTATTTAGAGATGGATAGTTAGATACTCAATTTACTTAAAAATCTTTCAGTGTTTAATTTGTGGTAGTGACAGAAAGGGGGCATAAATGGGGCTTCAGGTACTGGTAATGTTCGTTTCCTATTCTGGTTTCATAGATCTGTCCAGTTTGCAAAAGGTCAGCAAGTTATGCAGTTACATGCACTTTCCCATATACAATATATTTCAAAAAAAGTCTAAAACTCATCAGCATTAAAAAATAATTAAGTGAATTAATTTTAAAATGCAGGGACTCCAGAACAAACTGCCTAGCTTTAAATTTTGGCTCTACCAGGTACTAGCTCTGACCATCAATAAGTTACTAACATCTTGGGGCGCCTGGGTGGCTCAGTCGTTAAGCATTTGCCTTCGGCTCAGGTCATGATCCCAGAGTCCTGGGATCGAGCCCCACATCGGGCTCCCTGCTTGGCAGGAATCCTGCTTCTCCCTCTCCCACTCCCCCTGCTTGTGTTCCTGCTCTTGCTATCTCTCTCTCTGTCAAATAAATAAATAAAATCTTAAAAAAAAAAAAAGTTACTAACATCTTTGTACGTCTTCATTTATAAAATGTTAACCATAAATTAATTACTCTTTACATCAATGACCACAATTTCTAAGGTAACTTCTGTTTATTTGTTATTATTTGTGTTAGACTACTTTCCTCCTTTGGTCCAAAACAGAGCTCCAATTACCTACCTCTAAAAATTGGAAACATTCTGAAATAAATGTAGAATAGGAATTTTGAACTGAAATAAATGCCTATAGTCTTAAAAAGTTGGACAAAAAAAAAACAAACACAGTAACTTCATTTTAAGAGGACGTTAAGGGATATGTCTGCTCTGGATAGTTACTTAGAAATGGCCCTGATTCTATGGTACAACTCTAGTCCAGAGTAATGTAAGCCAGAATACTGCACATTACTTTGATCTGAACACCACTCAACATGCTAAATAATTTGGAGAATAGAAACTGAAATACATATCAATCTTAGAGTTCATAAACGGGAAGTGAAGAAAGTGTTCCTGAGAAGACTTTTCAAGATTATTTTATCACTAATGAAACTGTTATATTTTATCAGAAATGGAACTCTAGTCACAGTTTTTAGAATATCAATTCATTAAACAATATCAATAAGGGAATAAAAACATTTATGTACTTTAGAAATATTGTTTTAATATTTGAAATATTTTTCTAATGTTTGATATTTTATTTATTTAATTGTTCATATTTTGATGTCATTTGAAGCATATTAAACAGCTATTAATTAAATCATTGCTAACTTATTACTAAGTAGTTTCCATTATACTTCCTGCCACTTAAAAATAAGTATCAAATATGAGACAGCTGGGTGGCTTAGTTGATTAAGCATCCAACTCTTGATTTCAGTTCAGGTCATGATCTCAGGGTCGTGAGATCAGGCTCCAGAGCCTGCTTAAGATTCTCTCTCTCCCTCTCGCTCTGTCCCCCACCTCCTGCTCACGCGTTTGTGTGTTTGTGCACTCCCTACTCCTTCTCTCTCTCTCTCTCAGAAAAAGTCCTACCTTCAAGGAAAACTAGAAAAATTGTGTGTGTGTGTATGTATGTGTGTGTATGTGTAAGTATGTGTTAAGCTGGGAACACTGGTGCCTTTCAAAATTCAAGTTCCTCTCCGTTTTCTTAGAATATGTCTCTGAAACAATTTTTATACAAACCATTTCTTATATAATAGTTCATAAGGTAACACCAAAAACAGGCATTGCTCCACTTTGAAAAACATATAAACAGGGAAAAATACACCAGAGCTAGAATAAATTATTTTACACAAGGTGTCAATTTCAAATATTTAAATAAATTTAAATAATTTTTATGGTTTCTACTGCCATTCTTTTTTTTAAGATTTTATTTATTTATTTATTTAGAAAGGAGAAAGAGAGAGCACGTGAGTGACAGTGTGGGTAGTGGTGGAGAGAAAGAATCTCAGGCAGATGCCACCCCGAGCTCAGAGCCTATGCAGGGCCCAATCTCATGACCCTGAGATCGTGACCTGAACTTAAATCAAGAGTTGGAGGCTTAACCGACTGAGATGCCATTCTTTAAAATAAATCAAAGCTTGCATTATTTTATGTCTGAAACATGCACTGCATTTTAGAGTGGTATTTTACAATTTGTAGTACTTTTCAATCAACTTTTTACTTTTGAAATAAGTCTTAAACAAATGGGTTCACTGCCTCCCTCACAAAGTGTCTCTAAGACATTTCTTCTTCGACTACCCCCCTAATTCCACAGACACACTATAATCAGTGGTTTAAGAGTATGAATTCTGGAATTAGGCTGCCTGGGTTGAAAACTTAGCTCTAGCAATTTTAGGCAAATTACTTAATTTCTCTGGACCTTACTTTCTTCAACTGTAAAAATGAAATCATTGTAATGGTAATAAGCAAATGAGCTAACATATATAAAACCCTTAACACATCATGTGTTATAAATATTATTTATTATCAATACTACCTTTTCCCTTACTTAAGATATATTAAGTACTTCACTATGTACCAGGCACTGTGCTAAACACTAGAAATGCAAATTATGACCAAATCATACCTGCACCCACCCTTATAAACATAATTTTTACCATCTTTTTATTACTACAAAAAATGAATGTTGAGTTTGTTTTCTACAGCAAGAGCGAAGAAATCACAGTAAAATAAAGGTATTATAAATATAAAGATTAATAAAGCATTGAAGATTCTAGATAGTTTGTTTCATGTGACAACCAGCTAAGAATATCAAAAACAATCTAGAATCAAGCAAAAATAAATTTAAGCAATCTTTTCAGAATTTCTATTCCATATAACTATGAATCTGATAATGATATAGCCACAATCATATAAAAAAGTTTTAAAGTTTCACAGCAAACTTTAAGAATATTCAAGACACCTGGTGGTATTAAAAAGTCACACTCAAAATTTATACTGAGTCTTGCTGCTAAAGCACAAAAATGCAAACAACTTGCCATAAGTATTACCAAAAATGTAAGTGGAAGTACTAATCTGCACCCCCCCCTCCAAAAAAAAAAAAAAAAAACTGGACAAATATTTATTAACTCAAAGGGCTTTACTAATTATGTAAATGTCTATTTTTCCTACATGTAATTTTATTCAAACTTCCTCTCTTTCCCCCAATTAACAACCCTGCCAAATGTTTGGACTTGAAAAGGCCACAGCTTTATACACAATTAACAGTCAAATTCTCGCACAAATTACATGTCATTCTTATCTCTGTATACACATTGAACTCCTATATCGTGTTGCCAGCAGGCAGCTTGCACTAGGGAATACATCCTGAATTTGTTTAATGTCTAAGAATAACATTTCACACCTAGAAAAGAGATACTATCCACTGCCAGCTATGTGAATGAAATTTTCCATGCTTTCTCCTTTTTATTTTGTTCAAATAGGTACTTTAGAAAATGATTCACTTTTTCATCAATCTGTTTCAGCAAATATTTTCTTGAAGCATAAGATGCAAAAATAGGCTTCATTTAAAAAAAAAAAACTCCAGATAATTGTAGAAACTTTCATATATGGCAAACATATTTTCTGAACTAGTTCAGGAAGTATCATTTGACAAATCATTTAACTACAAGAAAAAATACTTGAAAATAGATCAATCCTTGATAATCAGATATGTATGGTCAGTATATGTACCAGTGTTCCCCTAGAAAAGGTTTTCAACAATGAAAACACTAGAAATAATCAATTTCTTATTTAGCAAGTATACCAAACAATCATCACTTGAAAATGCTCACACATGTCCTAATCTTTGTGTGTAGCATTTTATTATCAGAGTACCTCAATAAATATGTCACTTATATAATAAAAGGGCAACTAAAATATATCTTTTATATAACTAATACATACACATATTATGTTTAAAGGTAATATGAAAGGCACTCTGTAAAGCAAAATACAAACATCATTCTCAATTATACCTTTTAAACAAATCTGATTGGATTATAGTTACTGGCTTAAAACTCTTCAGCGGTCACTCACTGTTCTTAGAGTAGCTTCAGTTCCTTTAATTGGCATCTGTCTACCTGTCTAGCTTCATCTCCTACAATCTTCTCCTTACACCCTAAGCTCCAACCATATTACAATTCTTTCTATGTCTCCACCTCAACCAAGCTCTCTCTCAAACTGGCATCTTTCCCCGAGTCTGATACATACTTTCCCCAGTAGATTCTTACTAGATTAGCAGATTCCTGGTAGATTCCTGCTCATCCTTCAGTTCCCAGTTTAAATGTCATTTCCACAATGAACCTTTCATGAACTCCTTCCTCCTACCCCCCTCAAAAAATATTAAATGTTAGGATGTAATTTTTCCATACCACCCCAATACTACCTACCATAATATTTACTATAAGGTACTGCAATTGCTTATTGATCACCTTCTGCTGGGATGTAAATTCTGTAAGTATCATTAAAAAGAATCCCTTCCTATGAATGTAAGATGCTATGAAAAACAGAAAGAGGGAAAGGAGAAGGAGGAGAAGGTTGGTTGGGAGGGAGAGAGGGAGGGTGATATGGAGGAGAAAAGGAGGAGGACAGTAGGCAGAAGAGGAAAAATGACAAGGGGAAGGAGGAAGAAGAAACTGTGACATATTGGGACATAGCATTCAGTTTGGTGCAATGAGTGATGAAAAAAGTTGTGAATTTGGAGTCAGTATCCCAGATCTGAGTTCAAACTGCACCACCTGTTATCTATCCGATGCTGTGAAAGTTGCTTAAAGCCACAAAGCTTCAATTTCCTCAGTTTTGTACAACAGGGAGTATTAAAGCCTGTCCCACAGATCTCAGAGAGTTGTGAGGTTTTCATGAAATTAAGCTTGTGAAAGTCCTTAAAATCTGTGAAGCTCTTCATAATAAAAGGAATTATTCATCTTTACCATTAATACCATAAATAAGGTAATCTCAGCTCAGAAGAATGCTTACTAATCATTTCAGAAACGTTTTGGCTTATATGTAAATTAAAACATATTATTTAAAAATAATCATAAAAATTTACAGTCAAAAAAAAGTTACAAACCAATCATGAAATAAATTACAATATCCTAAGATCTTGCTATACTCTCAGAACATCTGAAATTTCTTGTCCTTTGTAATATCTGGTATTATTAAGTTCATTATACATTTTTATTTTACTTATTGCACTTTAAAATCCTGTACATGACTGCTGTTATTATTCTGAGACCATAATCATTACCTTTTTTTAAAATAAAAACTTGAACATTTTCCTTTTTTAAAAGAAACTGAAGCTTAACTCTGTCAGTTAGGTGGTGAACAACTGTTATATAATCTCTAAAACTCTATTATGCTTTTTAAATAGGTATATGTGTTTTGAACAATGGCTAAAATAGTAAATATTTTATTTCAAATTTAGGGTGAAAATTTAAAGAAAATAATGTCAGAACTCATCTTAAGGCTTCACTAAGATAGTCATTTTAAAACATGACTAAATAATGAAAGCAAATTCTTTGAACACACTTTGGGGGCAGTTATTCATGATTCTATTACCTACTAAAGTAAAAATAATCCTAATCCTTAATTTTTTGATTGTTATAAAATTTAAGCTTTCCAAAATTCAGTGATAATCCTTTTGTGGGAATAAAAGGTTTCTTTTCTTTTTTCCCAATCCATTTGGACTACATGATTCTAAAATTACAGATGTAATCATAAATAGCATGTTTCTCAAAAAGCTCTGAAGGCATGTAACAAATTATTGTAGTTAAAGCTTGAATAAATAGATCTTTTTAAATATCCCCATTTCTCATATACAAGTATATACACATATTTTGCAAAAGGAATGCTATTGCAATATTATGACTTCGAACTAAAGCTCTAAAATCATACTATTCAACTAAAGGTTTCTTTAGTTATATTAACATGGCCACGCTGCACATGTTACTTTTAGCTTCTTTATGTACAACAAACTGCATTCAATTGGTGAACAAATACAATGTTTAGTATCATATTTAAAACCACCATTCAAACCTTTTCTTAATGCCATTATCAGTTTTTCTTTTGCAACAATTTTGTGTATAAAAATAAAAGCACTGGATTTTTATTAGTGCTGCCCCTTCTTTGTTTTGCTCCACTCTGCAAAGCCCTTTTGGGACACTAAGCCTGCATTTACCATAATACGGATTAAACTTTCTTTGTCCCATTGCACAGGGTTTGTTAGCAGGTTAGTCTTTTTACATTTTTCACAGGCAGCCTGCAGCTTACCCTTTAGGCCTCACTCAAAATACTTCTGTGGATTTACAAAAATGCCAGAGTGGTCTTGGGGTTAATTGGAAGATAAGTGCAGTCTTTAACATAGAGGCTCATTAAACATTTAGCCTTACCAAAATTCACTATCCTTGGAAAAGTTCTAGAGCCACTTTAGAAATAATAACGTAGTAAAATAGTTGTTTTTTTTTTTTTTTTAAATGACAACTGGTTGTCTTATAGACTTGGAAATACTTCATTTAACTGTTCCAAAGGTGATATAATACAACAAAGTGATTTCCCTGATCAACTCTTTTGGTCTTAATGTGTTTTCGAAAGCAACTAAAAAGCAAAATCAAGTTTATGTTGAGAAATTTGAAGTAAAAACTCAGCTGATCTGAAATGTCAGGTAATACTTATTTTTAAACCAAAAAAATTAATTCTGGGATTTTAATTTTGTTGATTTTTTTTGTCCAAGCAAATCACCATACTCAGATGTATTTGTCACTTAGAGGCAAATGGAAACAAAACTTAAAAAAAAAAAAGCCTTGTGAAATATTTTTTAAAAACCCGTATTTCTTTAATTTCTGAGACATACATATATAAAAATACACACATATACATGAAGTCTGATGTATACTCATTGCCAATAGGCTATTTTTTTATAATTATGCAAGCAGATTGTTATCCAGATTAACTTTTCCATCCCCTTACCTCCTTCCAACACTATCACTCACATACAAAAAGAAAAAAAAAAAGAAAAAAGAAAAAGAAAATGCGACAAAACACACAGACACAGACACTTGAAGTAAGGATTAGACATATTTGCCCAAGATGCAGATAACAAAAGCAAAAGTGAAGAAAATTGAAGAGACAGCCAAACTTCAGCAACAAAATGGTTAAAGAATCTGAAGCATTGTTCCCCTTATTTTAAAAGTCCGCTATATTGTGAACAGCGCAAACATCAGACAAGTTAAGATTACTGACCATTATCTCCTTAATTTTCTCCGCTTTCCCTCACATTCCCTCTTGCTATCTGGGCACCATTTTTCTAAAGCTTTATTTCTGCTAAGAAGTAAACTTTCCCTAATCCATCCATAATGGAACCTTTAATTGGATTGGGAGCAGGGTGGTGTATAAAATAGCCCCTATTCACTCAAAAGGACTGTAGTTTTAGGGACTTAAAGGAGAAAGGTATTGTGAAAGAAAATCCTCAGGGAATCAAGGATTAAAATGTGGCTCTCTTAAATTCATCAACTCCAGAACACAAATGAATTGCTTCCTTAAACAGGTAACTTTTCAAATAAATGGCATAGCAAAACTGAAATTAAAATTACAATTTTATACTAAGGAGAATGATGCGTGTACACTAATAATTTTTGGCTCTATAAACAATTTGCTTCCTTAATAAGTTCACAACTTCTATGCCAGGAAGCAAGTGGAGTGCCCTAAATATACCTCCTCATATTCTCCCTACTCTACATATATATTTTCCCTATTATATGTCTAAGAAGAAAAGCATTAAGCATTTGTTTAATTCCTGGACACGTTCTGGAAGCACTGCTATAAAACAAGTTTGTTCCCAAACTAAAATACATTTTGCTCTTACAGAGGGTCGGATACAAAGTAATCAACAGTCACTCTTTTTCCCTTAACCAACTATCCTATCCTCTTTCATACACACCCTACCGCCAAATATCCTTTGTTAAGATACAGTACTTCTGTCCTATGGTCCCTTCCACAGTGCATATTCAACCATGTGGGATGTCTTCTACAGTGAGAAGGGGCTACCGACCATACTTAGTCATTCTCCCACCGAACCAAAGATATTCAAAGTATCAAACCTGATATCTAATGTTAAAATGAAATCCAGAATGTACCTACCAACTTTAAATTAATCTCTCAAAAACCTACATATTTATTAAAACAATAGGGAACTGTGGAAGAGAAACATTAGCAGAGAGAAAAATTCCAATTAAATTTGACATTTACTATGTGTAGGCTACTACACTTCATTAAAAGAAAATAAAAATAAAAATAAATCAATATTAGTGATTTAATTAATGGTACTTTTGAAAAGTTTCTTTAAGAAATACAGTTAATTTCAAGAAAACCCTCATAAAGTAACCACTCTGTTTTGGAACCATTATCAAACTTAATAACAAATGCACATTTATTGGACTCTTTATGTGTCTGCCATTGTGCTAACACTATTACGTGAATTATCTCCTTTTCTTCTCTCAATAACCCTACAAGGTAGATGTAATTATCTGTTCCACACAAGTATAAAAGTAAAAAGTATTCACTATTTTGGAAGCCTATTAAAATTAAGAAATCCAACTATTATTTTTATCTGTGCCATTTTACTAATAGATAAGTCAGTATGTAAATCTCAGTGGTTAGTATGTAAATATCGTAAAAGTCTAACATATTTAATCATATTCCATGTGCATTTACGCTTCTTTACAACTTCAGTTTTTACATATGGTGATTTAGTTTTAGGGATGGCCAGAAACTATGATGACTTAGAAATTATCTTCCATTTGGGTGTTCATAATAAATTACTGTTTCTAGGGCATCAAATAACTTTAGGCCTTTATCTGTTGCTCAGTAAGAGGCAATTAAACTTATATGGAAAATAGTGCTTTAACTGAAAGACTGTATCATTATCTTGACTTCCTACAGTGACATTATCCAAACTCATATATGTATAAGATTTGGTCCTCTATTGTATTATAAAATATTTAATATAAAACAAACATACAAATAAACATCTAAATATATAAAACATGTATATAGATAAATATATTCAACTAGAACAACATAAAAAAGAATAAACCTTTGGGGGCAAAACCAAATTGAAACATAAGAATCTCCTAAGTTATACATCAGTGTGGCATTTTAAATCACTAACAAAAATAAGTTTTAAGCACCAAGAAAAGCTTATATTAACTATAGTTTTATATCATGCTTATCCCATAGAAGATAGAAATATAAAAGCACTTTGTGTCAAGATCCAAAGAAATGAAGTCAGAAAGTTAAGAACACCTTACCAATCTCCACACTAATAACTGTGTCCCCTGAAATTACAAACACACAGACACACTTGACAAAACCCCTAGAAAGGTTCCTTAATTTTAAAAGAAAAAATTTATATTTAATAATAAAGTTCATACTTACATAACTTTAACAGAAAGTTATCAAAAGTTCACCATTATCTGAATTGTTAATGGTTGTATTTTCAGTATATTTGTGGAATGTATAACAGGATACATACAATAGAAAGCCATGATCTTTTTGATCAACACCATGCTGGTGCCTAAGAAAAAAGAGATGTATACAAGAGAGGATGAAGAAGGGATATGTGTTGGTAAGCAGATATTATAGGTAGCCTCTATAACTCTAAGGTTTGGCAAGGCAAAGGAAAACAGAAAGGAGGAGGGAAAATCATAGTATATAGTTTGATTAAAAAGAGGGCCCCCAAATTCCTCTCTTAAAAAAAAAATCTCAGGGCCCCTGGGTGGCTCAGTCGGTTAAGCATCTTGCCTTTGCCTCAGGTCATGATCTCAAAGTCCTGGGACTGAGCCCCAGGTGGGGCACCCTACTCAGTGGGGAGTCTGCTTCTTCTTCTACCTCTGCCCCTCCCCCGTTCCCATGTGCACTTACTCTCTCAAATAAATAAAATCTTAAAAAAAAATAAAGGCATAAAAAAATAAATCTCAAAGGGTGAGTCAGTAGGTATTTCTGGTACTGGGTTGGAGTGAGGAAGCAAAGTCCAGGAAGATCAGAAAGACAAGAGTTACTAAAATCAGGACAGGATTTAAAAGTCTACTAAAGGATTAGACCAGAAAGACTACTTCTTCTTTTGCTTATTATCTGAAAACACACACATATACACACACACACACGTGAGCATTTAGTCAGAGCCACAGAGATGAGAAATCCTAAAATGTTCTTAGCAGATAAAGAATGGTAAATGGAAATGAACAGAATCAATCATAATTAAAGAAGTATGAAATGGTTATATTTTCTTAACAAACTTCAACAATATATTTTATAAATAAAATAATAAAAAGGCTTTCATAGGTTCACCCCGATCTCAGTTGCTCTATAACCTTAGTTTTCCCATTATATCTTAAATTCTTCAAAAAAAAATTTCTTCCAAGATGGTTTTACAATTATGTAACCCTCTGTATAAGGTATTATCAAACTTTCTTAATAATGCTCCTGCCAACTTAAAAACTTAATCCATGAGGACAACAAGCAAAATGAGCTTTCTTTACATTACAGTGTTTAAGGAAAATATTTACACATTCAATCATTCATTCAAGAATTTTTTTTGAATGCCATTATGTGCGAGATACTGTTCTAGAGTCTGAAGATATAGACATCAAAAACAAAAAAGTGGGGGGTTGGGTGGAGAAACATTTTACAAAGGATTAGAGAAAAATCACTCTAAATATCCTGCTTAAACCTATGCTTTGAGCAGTAAATGTTAATTATAGAAAACAAGGTCCAAACAACCTTAAAATGTCTGAGGTTACTGTTTAAGCAGGGGGGAAATATCTGAAAATCAGAGTGACTATCATTAAATCCAACACCGCCTCCTTCTACCAACTCCAAGTTTTGTGGTAAAATTTTCAGTTGTTTTATCACAGAAGGAAATACTATAGAACACACACACACACACACACACACATACACACAAAGAATGCTACCACATACCCCCAAATTGTAGATGCTGTTATTTACTTAAAACACGTGAGACCTTAAGACAAATATTCTGGTAAACCCGTAACATTCTAATGTATACTCAGGTTTTAGTAGATAACACACTTTTAGCTCATCTTTATTCATGAACTAAACTAACACCTAACTAGCTCATCAAATATAGACAACTGTAAACAATTTTATCTTCATATACAAATGGGATCTAAAAATATTCTAGTGAATAGGGAGCCTGGGTGGCTCAGTTGGTTAAGCGACTGCCTTCGGCTCAGGTCATGATCCTGGAGTCCTGGGATCGAGTCCCGCATCAGGCTCCCTACTCAGCAGGGAGTCTGCTTCTCCCTCTCCCGCTACCCCCTCTCGTGCTCACTCTCTCTCTCAAATAAATAAATAAAATCTTTAAAAAAATAAAAAATAAATAAAAATAAAAATATTCTAGTGAATAAAATAAAAAGTAAAATTTTTACAGGACCTCAAAAATAAATACGCACTCTTACATGTTCAATACAGTTAATAGAGTTATTACAAGTTTGTCCCAAATATCCACTAACCTTAATCAAAAAGTCGTTATCTCTGAATTATGATAATCAAAAAATACTTTCATTTGAAAATGAGTCATAAGATAATTTAAATGGCTACTATGTTTGATGCTTAAATGTATTCAAAAATTTTATTATATGATTAATGTGTAAAGCTTCATGAGGAACCAAATCATGTCCATTTTTACCTACCATTGTAGTCTCAGCAATCAACACAGCTGGCACAATAGTAAATATTCAAAAATTTTTGTGGAATGGATGACTATGTATATATACTTATAAAAGATTTTAATAGTTTTTTAACCTCTATATTTACTTAAAAGTTCACTGCTGACTTCTGTATTATATTTGAAACTGCTAACACAATTTTGCCTATAAAATAAATTTTGCATTATTTATAAATTATATAAACACTGTGATACACACATTATGCAGTTTGGACATTTTAAAAGTTATCTTTGTCACCATACAGATGCAAGTTGTTATAAAATTTACAAATGTTGTGGTGTATAAATTGGATACTACTGCCAAAGTGGTCTTGCAATGTTTTACCAACATCTTATCAACATGGAATCAAAATCCACAAACAAAATGCGATCTAAAAGTAATATGCAACGTTTTTTTTAAATATGAAGCTGAGTAAAAAGATGTTACAAAAATAGGGATCCCACTATTATCAAAGCAACACAAAAGAACACGTGTCTCATCCTACGTATGTTTCACTCAGTACCCTTATCTTGGGTTTCTAATACTAACCCTCACTGAAATGAATCAAGGCTCTTTGGAGTAATAGCTGATTTCAGAGCTGCAGGAAGGAAAGTACAAGATGAACCTAGAATCTCTTGCTATCCCATAAAATCAGAAAACGCTCAGGAAAATGAAAGAATGTGTCAACATAGATCAATGGAACAGAATAGAGAGCCCAAAAATGGACCCTCAACTCTATGGTCAACTAATCTTTGACAAAGCAGGAAAGAATGTCCAATGGAAAAAAGATAGTCTCTTCAACAAATGCTGTTGGGAAAATTGGACAGCCACATGCAGAAGAATGAAACTGGACCATTTCCTTACACCACACACAAAAATAGACTCAAAATGGTTGAAAGACCTAAATGTGAGACAGGAGTCCATCAAAATCCTAGAGGAGAACACAAGCAGCAACCTCTTCGACCTCAACCGCAGCAACTTCTTCCTAGAAACATCACCAAAGGCAAGGGAAGCAAGGGCAAAAATGAACTATTGGGACTGCATCAAGATAAAAAGCTTTTGCACAGCAAAGGAAACAGTCAACAAAACCAAAAGACAACCAACAGAATGGGAGAAGATATTTCTAAATGACATATCAGATAAAGGGCTAGTATCCAAAATCTATAAAGAACTTATCAAACTCAACACCCAAAGAACAAATGATCCAATCAAGAAATGGGCAGAAGATATGAACAGACATTTTTCCAAAGAAGACATCCAAAGGGCAAACAGACACATGAAAAAGTGCTCAACATAGCTCGGCATCAGGGAAATCCAAATCAAAACCTCAATGAGATACCACCTCACACCAATCAGAATGGCTAAAATTAACAAGTCAGGAAACGACAGATGTTGGCGGGAATGCGGAGAAAGGGGAACCCTCCTACACTGTTGGTGGGAATGCAAGCTGGTGCAGTCACTCTGGAAAACAGTATGGAGGTTCCTCCGAAAGTTGAAAATAGAGCTACCATACGATCCAGCAATTGCACTACTGGGTATTTACTCCAAAGATACAAATGTAGTGATCCGAAGGGGTACGTGCACCCCGATGTTTATAGCAGCAATGTCCACAACAGCCAAACTATGGAAAGAGCCATCGACAGAAGAATGGATAAAGAAGATGTGGTATATATATACAATGGAATATTATGCAGCCATCCAAAGGAATGAAATCTTGCCATTTGCAACGACGTGGATGGAACTGGAGGGTATTATGCTGAGTGAAATAGGTCAATCACAGAAAGACATGTATCATATGATCTCACTGATATGAGGAATTCTTAATCTCAGGAAACAAACTGAGGGTTGCTGGAGTGGTGGGGGGTAGGAGGGATGGGGTGGCTGGGTGATAGACATTGGGGAGGGTATGTGCTATGGTGAGTGCTGTGAATTGCTGAATCACAGACCTGTACCTCTGAAACAAATAATACATTATATGTTAAAAAAAAAAAAAAAAAAAAGAAGAAGATAGTAGGAAGGGAAAAGTGAAGGGGAGGAAATTGGAGGGGGAGATGAACCATGAGAGACTATGGACTCTGAGAAACTGAGGGTTCCGGGAGGGGGGTGGGAGGATGGGTTAGCCTGGTGATGGGTATTAAAGAGGGCATGTACTGAATGGAGCACTGGGTGTTATACGCAAACAATGAATCATGGAACACTACATCAAAAACTAATGATGTAATGTATGGTAATTACCATAACATAATAAAATTTTTTTAAAAGTTATTAAAAAAAAAGAATGTGTCAAAAGGACATAAAAACCTGCTTGAAGACTACTGGCCAAATCTGAAATAATTTGAGCACTAAAGTGATTATGAACATTGATGAATTCTTACCTACTGAAAACAGAAATTCATGAGACCACACCAGTAATAAATAGATAAATAAATTGGATGAGACAAAAAGGTAACATGTTAAATTATAATGCTAAACGATCAATGTGGAAGAAGAGCTGATGTTGAATATGATCATTTTGTAACCATCCTTCTAAAGACGGATATAGGCAAGAATTGTTAAGTGGACTCCACAGTTCATTCAGATTTCATTAGCTTTCATTAGAATTTTTATAAGAAGTAAAGTATTTTCATAATCTCACTACAGATGGCTTATTAATTGCAAAGGATAAAATAATAAATATACTAAGGATATTGGACAACACCCTGGCTGATCAAAATTAGTATCAGCTTTGAAGAGCAGATGGGCATCGTGCCTACATATAAAACTATAAGAATTAAGACACATCACTTATTCCAAGTAGATGCATAACCTGAATCTGATCATAAGGAAACAGTAGATAAATTCAAATGAAGGGAACAGTAGATAAATTCAAATGAGGATTATTTTATTTAAAAGGGAAGGAGAAAAGGAGAGAAATGTATTCTTCAAAACTGTCAATGTCAAAAAAGACAAAGGAAGGCTGAGGAAATGTTTCAGATTAATAGCGACTAAGGAAATGAAATGTAATGCCTAATCCTAGACTAGATCCTGTATTAGAGGGAAAGAAATGCTATAAAAGACATTACTTGGTCAATCAATGAAAGTGAAATATGGATGATAGGTTAAGTATTAGACCAATTCTAAGTTTCATACATTTGATAACTACTGTGGTTATATAAATAAGAAAATGTTCCTATTCTTAGGAAATACACACTGAAGTATTTAGGGATGAAGGATCATGATGTATACAAATCATTCAGGAAAAAAAGTGTGTATTTAAGTGTACACATTTTATGTATATATGTTTTATATATTATATATATAAAGAGTTGAGCAAATGATAAAACAAATGCGGCAAATGTTAATGATAGATATATTCAAATAAGTTTTTTAAAAGAACATGTTCTTCATTTCATATATGACATATATGTGATAAGCTTGAGCCAACATCAGTGAAGCTTGGGCTTTGAAATGTTTTGCAAAAATAGTAACTCTCTCCTGTGATGTCCTCTGTGACCACGAACTCATTGAAGGCTATTTTCGGAAAAGGGTAAAGCTAACTGTTCAAATATGAAAACTGATTTCTAATTATGATTTCACTAGTACCACTTGCTGGTATTAATAAAATTACTAACTTATAGAGTACACAAAACATATATTTGGGGGCACCTGGGTGGCTCAGTTGGTTAAGCTGCTGCCTTTGGCTCCGGTCGTGATCTCAGAGTCCTGGGATCGAGCCCCACATGTGGCTCCCTGCTCGGTGGGAAGCCTGCTTCTCCCTTTCCCACTCCCTCTGCTTGTGTTCCCTCTCTCGCTGTCTCTCTCTGTGTCAAATAAATAAACAGTATCTTTAAAATAAATAAATAAATAATTAAAAAAACACATATTTGGCCTCCTCTTTAAGAGGTTTCCCTAGTTCAAATATTAAGAGCTCCAAATTGATACTTAGTATGTAAATAATTCAAATCATTGGCAATGAAAAGAGTTACCATTAGTAAGTGCTATCTGAAACTACAACAAATTATAAAAAGTGATCCCCAGGGCACCTGGGTGGCTCAGTCAGTTGAGCATCCAACTCTTGCTTTCAGCTCAGGTCTTGATCTCAAGGTTGTGAGTTCAAGCCCCACTTCCGTTTTTTTTTTTTTTTTTCTTTTTAAGTGATCCTCTACTTCAAGTTACAATAAAATTCTTCCTGAAAACTGTCACAAGTTTTATGTTTTAATCTACTCTTAATGTGATAAAACTATGTTATTCTGTAATCAGGGAGGAAGAGCTATTCCTAATGAGAATTTTTTCTAAATAATGCAAGGTCTATAATCCCATATTCCTTTAGGTGAAAATATCTCTAAGCCATGATGGTATTGTGTGGTAACTAGAAGAATACTCCCTCCCAATGATGTCACATCCTAATCCTCAGAACCCATGAATATGTTACCTTAAATGGCAAAGAGGAATTAAGGCTGCAGATGGAATTAAGGTTGCTAATCAGCTAACCTTAAAATAAGATTAACCTGGATTATCCACTGCACCCATGTAATTACAAGGGTCCTTCAAAGTGTAACAAGGTGGCAGAAGAACAAGTCAGAGTAATGCGCGATGTAAGGAGCCCCCAGCCTGTGGTTGCTGGCTTTGAAGATAGAGGAAGGGGGCCACCAGCCAAGGAATACGGGAGGCCTTTAGAAGCTGGAAAAGGCAAGGAAATGAATTGTCCCTTAGAGTCTTTCCTCCAGAAAGGAATGCACCCTGTCAACATCTTTACTTTACCCAGTGAGACCCATATTGTTCAAGTCACTAAGTTTGCGGTAATTTATTAGAGTAGCAGTACAAAATTAATATGTATGCTATTTTCTTTTCTCTTATAGAAAGTGCAATAAATGTAATTTAATCTTTAAAACTGAGAAGAATCAAAATGGGAGTCAATTACTGTTTAAAGCAACAACCTATCTACTCCAACCTCCAAGCCTACACAAAGAAGATTCCCATATTCACCATTAGAATATAATACAGATTCCAAGTGATATTTTCACAACAGAGGTGTACTACTACCTATTACTCCACTTCATCTACTGTGAATGGCTCTGCTCTCATTATTCTCCACATTACTGACTATCCCTCAATCTTTACTACTCTTTCCCTCTTAGTTCCCCCTTTAATTCTTTCCTGTTATTTTTGCTCACACTATCTCCTGAGCTTCTTGACTCAGTCATAAAGATTGGCTTTAAATGCACAAGGCTAGTCAATGCCTTTTTTCCTTGTCTGCAAATCTACCAATCAGCATATAATATTCTGCTCACCTCAGCTCTTTTCATTGTTGCTGAGTATTCAGTGGTTGTTTTCTAAGGACATTCTCCCCCTATTTGCAATCTGAACCTTAAATTTTCCTGTAGAAGGTTATGTATATTTACTCCATCTGCAACCCTGAATGGGAAGCAGCAGAGACAATGATAGCATAGTCATACACATACCCTCACTGTTATAGGCAGCTGTGATAAATGGCAATGTTAAGTGCAAATTCATTTTTTCCACACATAGGCAACCTCCCCCACCCCTGCTCTGTGCATTCTCAGTAAACATTCAAAGGACAGGGGAGAAAATAAGCTCTTAACTTCCTAGTGTGAAAGTTATAGGAAGAAGACAGAACTAAGCAAACAAAGTCAAGTTATATGTAGTATTAGAACAGATTAGAATACATATTTAATCTACAAGTCACTTTCTTAAACCTTATCCACCTTCATCAAAGGCTTTCAAATATTTAAACAGTACAAATATTATTAAACTGAGAGCTAGAAGATGTCCAAAATTATGTCTTATTCATGCTTGCTTCCCTGCTGCCCGGAATTAAGTTTGTTTTCAAGTAATCTTTTTTTAACCTTATGACAAATTTGTACATAAGCTTAGATACACAGGCCTTGACAATCTAAAACAAGACTTAACCAATATCAGCAACACATAATCACAAAACTGAAATATTACAGTGTAATATTGTCTTTAAAATCTATGCTTTATGTTGATTACATAAAACACTGTAGAGTTGTAGTATATGTACTATGGTTTTATATATACTTTTTATCCAACAATTCTCCTGGTATTTCTAGCTGACAATTTCCATGGCAAAGTATAAGCTGCACATAATGGAATCCTGGCTTATTTCCTTAATATATAAAAGATAATAAAATATGGTAAAGCCATATAACCTAAGAGTTATGTAAAAATATATTATACTTTGGAATATATTTATTTATATGTACATATATAAATTTACTGAATAAATATTAAGATAACAATGAAGGAAATTAAACTCTTCCTATACTTTAACTGTTCACTTTCTGTTCATTCTCTTCAAGTCTTTCTTCATAAATATAACTTTAACATACATAAAATCATAGCACAGGGATAATTTGGTGTTCTTTTTTCTTTTAAAATTTTATCTTTTGAAGTCCTTTAGATATAACTAAGGTTCTAATTATATAAATCTACCATTTCAATTCCCTTCTAAGAAATTTGTAAGGAAAGAATCATTTTAGGCATTCTAATATTAATTTATAATACCTGAATTACATCTGAAGGGGTCAAAGATATAAAATAACTCATGAAAAAATAAAATATGACTTTAAAAAGCCTAATATGAAACAGAGACTCATCTCAAAATAACAAGTTACCATTTTTGGAGCTTATTATATTTTTTCTAATTAAAGATTTCTAATTAAACTATTTAGGAAAAGCTTTAAAGTAATTTTAATCTTAAAAGAAGATCAATAATTGATACTGACTTCAGACTAAAATGTTTTCAATAATTCAAATAGTATCTACCAAGACAAAATTGTTAACTACATGTAAATTACCCTTTATTGAGTGAATAAGAACTTGAATAACTAAACTTCTGCAATCAAAATATAGATATGTTTTTAAAAATACATAGAGTATTACACTCATGAAATAAATTGCATCAGTTTCCACATAAAGGCTGAACTCCACACAGAAATTAAAATTGATGCCAGTTTACTTCTGAGAGCTTACTATATTTGGTAAACTGCTTCCTTTTTGATAACACAGTGGTTTCAGTTTTATATAAAGACTCATTATAAGCCACAATGTTTCCTAAGAATAAAATATGCAACATTTTATTAACTCCATTTTCATCTTCTATAAACAGCCATGGATATAACTACCAGTCACTTTAAAACCAGATTTAAATTTCAAGTATTTTTCCTATGATTTACTACATATTCCTTTAGGAGTTTCCTAACCGGACTACCTGACATAGTTTACAATGCCATGATTGCTTAAAACTTGCATAAAATGATGGTAACAATTGTTATTTGGTCCTCCACGAATTTAGAAAAACAAAAACAAAACAAAATATGAGACAAAAATTGCTTTCTTTCTGCATTATCTGATCATGTCCCAACATTTCAGAGTGGGGTACCAAGGTTTTATCCTCCTCTTCTGAAAATTAAGGGGGAAAAATGCAGCTTTGGCGTATCTTGAGAAGACAAGAATTAGTAGGTGTGCAATAGATATCCTTCTAGTTGTAGGAAAGCAGAACTTAAGGAACTATCATAGACAACTGCAGAGAGGGCATTAAAAAACAAAAGAGCATGGCATTGACAGGATACCAATAAAAATCTGATGGCTTTAAAACTGTCACCATCTTTGTAAGTCGTGCTTTGCCACTTCTTAGTTTTAGAATGAACTAAGCTTATATACTCTATCTGTGCCTTGGTTTCTATATAGATAGGAACAGTAACAGAATATAACTCATTACAGATTTACTGAGAGGATTAAAACAAAGTGCTTGGCATACTGCCCTAACACAGAATAAGAAGCTCAATATTATTCTTGTACAAATCTCATTTCAATTGAGTTTTAAAAGACTTTCACAACACTACCCCTAGATATCTCACACTGAAAATTTGACCTTGGTGATCTGAAGAAATCTGTTTGAAAGAGGAGGGCCCAAAATTATTAATCAACCAACCAGTATTTATGGAGTATGTATTATGTATCTAGATCAAATAAGATGATGGCAGCCTTTCAATAACTTTTCACATTAATAAGTTAATAAAGGGAGATAAATTCATGGATAATGACATAGGGGAGACAAGAGAAATGAAAACATATATTAAACTGTTTGAGATTGCTGGTAACTGGACTATCAGTTCAAAGAGAGCTCTCTCTGTGGGGCATTTCATGATAAATGTAAGGAAGCTAACCTGGAAAGACAAAGACTTCAGATTGGGGGTTAGTGGGAAACAAAGTTGATTAGGTAGGGTTTTAAGGATTTTAAATAATAATAATAATGACAGCCAGTTTTATTCTATTACTCCAAGTAAAAACCTGTCAAGGGAGCTAGAATAAAAGCATGTGTTTGATGTAATCCTTGAACTACTGAATCATTGAGAAGTTCCCCTTCCTTTCTTTGTTCTCTTCTTCTTTCCACAGATATTTATTATATACCTACTATCTAACAGGAAGTGTGTAAGGTGCTGGGAATAACAAATCATTAAGACGAGGACTACACCTGGTTTGATGAGAAAAACTCCAGTATAGATACTCTCAGAAGAAAACTAACCAAGCTTATTTTACCAGTACTACTTTTTCTTTTAAGTGAGGAGAGTGTTTTCTCATTACAACTTAAAAGATTTTACAGTTTCAAGAGTGTATCAAATGAACATATTTATAACATTTTAGATATATATTCATTCCAAAACCATGCATTCTTAAAAACTCTAACCTGAAAGCTCCTGTCATTTAAAATATACCAAGTGAAGGAGTTCAGGAACCTGAATATAGAGTTTAGGGACCTGAAAACCATTCTAGAACTGTACACGAGCTCTCAGTTTTATTTTTTTTAAAGATTTTATTTATTTATTTGACAGAGAGAGAGCACAAGCAGGGAGAGCGGCAGGCAGAAGGAGAGGGAGAAGCAGACTCCCTGCTGAGTAGAGAGCCTGATGCAGGGTTCCATCCCAGGACCCTGGGATCATGACCTGGCAGCCGCTTTAACTGACTGAGCCACCCAGGTGCCCCGAGCTCTCAGTTTTAAAATACCCTAGCAATTTTGCCAGATGCCAGAAAACAGTAACAACAAAAAATTAATCCCAGTTGGAAAAAAGGAAAGCAAGGATAATTCAGAAATAGATTTGGGCCAGAAGAATATAACTAATCTCTAAAAGATAATCCAAAATTTGTAAGAGCATGTAACCTTGGGCAAGTTATTCAACCTTCCCACATCTCAGTTTCTTCATCTGTAAAATGGTGGTAATATATAGCACCTATCTCAAGGGGCTGTTATGAGGACTTATGAGTTAATATAGGTAAAGCACTTAGAACAGTGCAGGCCCACAGTAAATGCTTCATACGTACTATATTATTATAAAAGCATCTCTCTAATATCTGGCTAATGAACAACATGTCCTGACAAAAGTAACAATAGCTCTAAAAAAGAGAAAATGTTCAAAGGCAGCACAACAGAAAGACAAGAAGAAAGTCACAGAATTGTGTTAGTGACATAAGTGTGCTTAAGAAAAAAGAGGTAAAACAAAGGTCACAAAAATATGTTTAGTTTTAAATATATGGAAAGAGAAAAAGATATTCTATATCTAGAAAAAGAATTATATTCTATATGTAACAAAATTTAGGTAACTTCCAATCACTTTACATTACCCTAACAAAAGTTATATTGATAATAAAGAGTATACTTCATGTGATATAGAATTTGGAACCCCATCAATGATTTGTTCAGCTTGCATAAGTCACAACTGATTGGACACAGTCCCTGTGGGCATGCCATTTCATCCAGACTGGATGGTTCATTAGTCATAATTACTATAACTGTACAGCAGAGACTGCAGTTTTATCTCATCATACATCTTTGATCAAGCTGCTTCAATTTCTGCTTCATCAGCATATGAAGTTACATTATTGGAGTTTTTTATTTTCAATCGGTGATTAACACAGATTATGCTTTTTATCAAAACATGTATTTGGTCTTCACATTTAATAGTGAGAGCTCAGATCTGACCACCATTTGACCTCTGATATTTCAAAACCACCTAAACACCATGAATCATCAACTGAAACCCAGAATGTTACAGAGAAAATTAAACAAAGGGAAGAACTGACCTGTGTTAAAAGCATAAGATGATTGCACTTATCTAAATTGAGACTAACCATATTTGCAGCAGCTTCTCATTAAACATTAAATTGCACACCAGAACACATCATACATATTTATTGTTTTGCACTGTCACTTTCAAAAGACTCATACCACAATTAGTGTTTCTCTCAAACTATAAGCTACATAAAGAAATTTCCCATGAAGCTTGAAGACAAAGTAATGTAGAAGATTGTACAAGGTTAAAGAACAGATGGATAATAGATTTCACTGAACACTAAAGCATAACACACTTACTTCAGAAAGGAAAATGTTGCCAAAACATGGTTCAAATGCAAAATACTGAATGAAATTGATGTGTCAGGAATTTTTTTTCTTCTAAGTTCTATTGAAGAACAATAGGGGACTAAATGGCCTGTCTCACTATTTTTGTGCCTCGGTATTTTCATGTGCAAAGTGTCCCCACTGTAGGCTGCATGAACAATCATAATCGACAGTTACATGCAGGCATTGAGGCTGCAAAAATCCCAAAGTAATTAGTGTTGTCTGAATGCAATGACATCTGTGTTCTCATGGTTCTCAAGACATGTCAGGCCAATAAGATGTATATGAAAAAATATGACAAGCATTGCAAATGCCCTTCTGAAAGGTCTTACACTTTGGGGAAAAGCTGAAGAAATAACACATGTCATCTTTTTGTAAGCAATATATTTAATATTAAAAGACCTAAAAAGATCTTTTGAGTCGTTCATTTTCTTTTTGCAACTATAAAGTATTTATTCAGGATACTGCAATGCAGCATGAAAAAAATACTGCAAGTCTGTCTCTTTAAAACTTTCTTAACACAAATGATTCTGTGCAGTGACAATGTACATGCCCATTCCTTAAGTAACAAAACAGAGAGCACATCTTATTAACACTGCTTGATTTCTTTACATTTTAATTTTAAAATGATATCTCTCGGTACTGGACATGAAATAGTTTAAAATGTGTTGTTAAATGCTTTAGAATTATGTTTGCATTTTTCTAATAATAGAGACTGCCAAATTGATTGCATTAAAGCCTTTGTTTTAGAATACCTAATGCTTTTGCTGAGTGGTGTCTATTGCTGAGCCCTTTCTCTCTAGGCTGTAGCACTATGTTGGAGCATGCACTTGCTCCAAGAAAGACATTAGTCATCATTAACAGAAGCACTGACACCAAATCTAAGTGCCTCTCCACAATGACCAAGTGGCAATCATCTTTCTCTTAGACTGTCACTGCTGATTAGGATTTTCTTTCATGAAAATTTAATTTGACCCCCTTTCTTCAGCTTATTTTTTTTTAATTCCTAAAAAAAAACCACTGTATTCAGGAAGGATTGCAAATACAGCAAAAGAAGCTATACCCATAACATAGGCTAACAATATAAAGATTACAAGATTCCCAGTCAAATCTTTTATCTAATCCAACAGAAAAACACAGATTAAGTGAATGGTTACTAAACAACAGGGAAAAACAATGATTCTAAAAGGAATCTAGCTTTAAGAAACTATAAGCCTCAAAAGGTGAAGAATTCAAGAGATCTGAATGAAATTTTTCTAACAATTGATTACATAATCCCAAACCTTCTTTGAAACTAAGACTACAATATTTTAATAGTAGCCATGTTTCACTGCATTTCAAATTTGTATTCTCTATAGCTGAAAAAAAGAAGACAGGTATCCACAGACATGTCACTTCAAACTTAAGAAAATATTTAAGCATCCATACCCTCAGTGTGCATTAACCTGCTGATTAAAGGAAAAGAAAAAAGGAATTTTCAGTGGCACTGGACGAATGAAGATGATTCATGTGGTCACGCAGGGCACTCCACAGCTAGATGATACTACAGACCTGAACTCTGGTTCTGTACAATATCACAGTGCTAAACAAGATATCATAGCGATAAGTTATTTAAGGAAGTTTTAAAAAACATTTACTTTCCTGTTTTATTTCAATTTGTTTAAAGTTTTCCAAAAATGTAAGCATATGATAGTTTGCAAGGATCCTGGTACAACTGAAACTCCCACTTCTAGTTATAAATATTATCTTCTCTTTATATTACTTATATTTTGTAACAAAATAGAGATTGACTTAAATTTAAAATATCTCTAAATTATTTTATATCCTTTTAGAACATGTGTACTTTTAGTCAAAACCTGTTACACTTTTGTGTTTATGCGAACATAAACTGTATCTATCTTTAAATGTAAATATCCATATGAAATGCCTTTAAAACAAAAATCAGCCTCATTTCTTTTTAAATTCAGAAGCAACCATAATTCATCAAACTTTAATCATTAAATGTTCTATGCCTGACTATTTTATTGTGAAAAGTAATATAAAACAAATTTGAAGGTCAAATAGCAATTGCTTCAGGAATAATACATCACATTTATAAATGGTACAATTTTTTTTCTACTTAAAATTGGTCTACAGTTAAAACATTTAAGTGGAGATTAGGAATTAAAATGGATTTTGAGAGGCAATTTGCAACTGCTGAACTTTTATAACAGAGATACCACGATTGAGTTAGGATCTAGTCTAAAATAAAAGCAAACCTATATCATAATAACATAACTTACCTATCCTTGCATAATTATCTTTACGAGTGATTGGCTCATTTCTTTATTTTTTAACCACATAAATATGTTGTTTAAATTCTCAAAAGCTTAAAAGTAAACTCTGATCTTCAGAGTTGCGAAGACTTATCCAAATCAAAACTTCAAAGACTTAAAGTATAATTACTGACTCTTGCTAGATCCAGTACATGTTCAAGTAGAGAAGTTTAGCTCTGTAACTTCCACCCCTCAACCTAAACCTCCAAGTCACTTGTCAGTTAAAGGTTGGGCGATTTATTGACCGCCTCTGGATGCATACTGTCAGTGCGGAAGGAAATATGAGAGAGGGTTGTCGCTACTGTTCTGGAGCTCATTGATAATGACATACCTGCCTCTGTCACCCATTACCCATACTACAAACTACTTAGACCTAACTGAAAAATCAATAGCCTACTTGCACTGGTTCCTGTGGCTGCCTCCTTTGATTGTCAGCTCCTGTCTAGGGTCAGCACTTACATGAAAGGGGTTGTGACTGCCTGATGCTTTCAGGACAACCTAACGATATGAAACTCGCCAACAGAACAGTAAATTCTGTCTTCCTGCCCTCCTCATCAATTAGGCTTTGACTAGGCTTGCCTGTAGAAACCTGACCTTTTAAGTTTAGGTGAATATGGACTAGCTGAACACACCATTGCCCTCAGCACTGAGCCAGGAAATCTACTGACAGGTTAAACAAAACAGAAGGTTGTAACTGTCATAATTTGCATTGCACTTTCACGCCAACAAGGGTGTTATCAGTAGGGGCAAGCCCTGGAACACACAACTCCAGCACCCTTAAGCCACACTACTCATAAATTTTCAAGTGAAGTGAGATAAAACATAAATTCACAAATAGCAATGCATTTCTCATCGCTTAGTCTTTTAGGTTTGCACTTTGCAAACCCACAGAGTGTCCATCAACAACTCTTTCAGTGGTCACCTGCACTCCTACTGCATTAATGAGGGACTTCCAGTGAACACAACAGAGAAGTAAAAATAACTCAACTATGTCAACTGAAAAGATATTTTAGAGAGAACTTATAATAAAGCAGACAGATTGACCTATATCTCAAAATGAGAATAATTAGATCTCAATATATTGTCTCTTTCTTGCCTCACATCCCTCCCCCCAAAAATATCCACAAGCTTAGAAAATAGTAAGTTATCACATCAGTGAAGGGAGGTGTTGAAATTATTTCCTACCATGCTTCTCTGATACAGCATCTTTTACAGTTTGAGAGAAAACTAAGAACATCTGTAAAATAAAAGATGTTAACACTTCTATGCTTGTCAGATCTTCTGATGAAAACAAGTGAAAAGCATGAGAAAGTAGTATAAAACTTTACTTATTATCGTGACTTGTATTTTGAAAACCATTTCCCTGCTTGGATCTATCTTTTAACACAACATGAATATGGTAATATTATACTTGCTTAGAGCACTATAGTTTCTCTGAGGAGAAGACGGACCATTCCTTTTTTTTTTTTAATTTTTTATTTTTGGAGTTAATTGTGAACTTGAACTTTGGCTTCAAGAACTTTTACAGAATATCTAACCTTTATAAAAATGTCAGAACACTGAGAGTCCATTCAACATTTTAAGAAAAAAAATACCTGCTAATCTTATGTACACCTCCAAACACACACTATTTTTCTATATATACAATACACATGCCTGTTTCTTCTTCATGTTTTTATGATCCAACTCCTATCAAGCAATAATTAGTATACTCTTAGAATTTATTCCAAGTTGCTATTTGGTAGTCCCTCACAACCATGTCCAATCTATAATTTGTAATTTTTTTTCCTTAAGACTAAAATATGGATGGAATATAACCATTTGTAAGCTTATTCTTTTCTGTAATTTTTTTCATGTTAAAAACTTTCACATAGTAGAGCAGTACTGGAAGTCTAAATTCTTGCAGAAAGATTTCTGATTTAAAATCAACTAAAAGATATAAACAACAACTTAAATCATGCTATGGTATGAAGTTATAGATTTTTTATCTTGAAAAGGCAGAAAAAAGTTCTAATCCACCCCCCGAATTAAGAATTGAGACAATAGTGAGTAGAGATAATGACTCAATTAAGGTCACTCAGATAGTTTGTAGCCAACCGAGGACAAAAATTTCAGGGCTTTTTTTCCCCTACACTAATGCTCTTTAGACACTATCAAACTGCCTCTCTTTATCTTATCTATCTAGGTAAGCTACGTGGCAGCAGACCTTATATATTTTTAAAAATACACAGCTTTGTATCATTTGTTTTTAATTGATGCTATAATTTATAGAAAGTTTTGACTAATTTCCAGAAGAGATTAGATTTGTAGAACACTTAACCAACAAGGTACCATAGAACAAATAACTATTAGAAATAGAAGATCTAATTAAGTATGGTTGGAACCCTGTACTTACCTAATTTGATGATTAACTATGCATCTGGTAGCCTTTCAGGTCCTTTGTGTGTACCTATCTGATAGCAAAGTGAAAGGGCATGGACAGTGTCTGGTCCCAGCAAGCAAATCATTTGGAAACAGTCATAGCCATAGATCAAAGATTTTTCACTCTATCCAGGCTGATTTAAACCTACCAACCCAGGTTTTGTCTTCAGACAAAACCAGTCAGAAAATAAAAGAATGACTCTTTAGGATCCAAAGATAATAAGGGAAGATAGAAAGGGAAAATTCAGAAAAGAAACAGGCTGGCAGAACCTTGATATACATAGGCCAAGACAGCTGTTTTATATCCTAGCTTGATTTCACATGGTTACAGGAAAAGTTTCCATTCCTTAGATCATCAAATATTATTTCATTTATACTACACAGATGTCTTCTATATGTAGATTGGAACCAATGAAGAATTTTTGTTGTTGTTTAACCACTACAAGGAATCAGAAAGACCTCTCAGCACATCACTTTTACTCTAATTCACAATGTTTGAAAGAAGGAACAGGCTAGATTTTTAACATTTCCATTAAAAATAATACAAAATCCATTAAAAATTTCCTGTAATCGTAGCAAAAGAATGATGCCAAATTACCTCTACTAGTAACAATGTAGATGGAGTGCTGTAGAACCAATATATTTTAAAATAAACTAAGATGTTTAAAAAGGCTAGTTTTATAAGCCTTTTGAGGCTTATAGTTTCTTAAGGCTAGTTTTCCTAAAATATAATACAGAACTATCCATATGATATGCTTAACTGATAATTTTAAACATAGGTCCACAAAATGTCTCATATGACCTGAAAGAAATACAGAACACAAAGCCAAGTCTTATATTTTGAACTAAGTACAGCTCAGAACTAGCATAATCTACATCCCTAATCTCAATCATCTGTTACAGAAATCTCTGGCACTGATCACAAGGGAAAACAGAAATGGGAATGGGGATGGCTCTAAGATTCCAAGAAACATAGTCTACATGTGAGTCTGCAGTAGTAAGTTATTAAACAAAGGATATCATACCTTCTTTAAACCATAAAATTTAATGTCTTGAATCAAATGGAAATCAAAAGTTTTTATTTATTTAGCATCAAGTTCAATATTGACTAATACTGATTTTCCTGTCTGTCTTCTGGAATTGATATTAAAAAAACACCTAGACACAAATAATAATCCACAAATTACATAATCATTCCTTAAATAGTTAAGAGCTGGTTCTACTAAAGAATCCTCTCATTTGTTGAAGATTATAGTGAGTTATGAAAGCCAAAGTTATTTGACAGGTGAAATTTAATATTTACCTCATTTACCTCATAGTATGTTAGCAAGTTCAAATTGTTAAAAAGGAAGGAAGGAGGACAGGACAGGATCTTATTTGTTCTAACTTTTCAGAACTTGTTTAACTATATATGGAAATAAAAGGATGTAATTACCACAACTCAAAAATGTATACATTTAAAATGAGAAAAAGCTAAATGACTTATTGGTAAGACCAAATGATATATCCCAACATAAGTGAGAATACAGTAAGTTCAATGAAACACCTTCTGAGAGATGCTTGCTGAATTAACTTGGATTTTCTTAATATTTCATATCCTAGCTCAATAATACAATAGTATTTACTTTTCAGTTAGGCTAAAAGCTGCTTACTTCCATTTTCCTGAGTACAATTTCTTTGCTCTATCATTATACATCTTGGTGAGATCAAATTATGTATCGCTTAATAAGGTACTCATATATACAACTGTTATTCAGCTTGGGGGAAAACATGAACATATACTGTACTCTTCAAATTTCTCATCCTACAAAATAATGTAAGAATTAGACTTGTAAAAGATGTAAAAGTATAAACACCACCACTAATCATATATATATTACCCAAGGTTACCCAACCAAATTCAAAAGGCCCACAACACAATGCTCAAAGCATGTAAAAGATTTATTTTTTAATACACTTCGATAGGTTTACTATGCAAAATTAAAGCTATTGCCTTTACCTGACAGAACATTACCTTAAGTTCAAACTTACAAATGAGAACAATACCCTTGGGTTACCAATCAGAGAGATTACAAGTGTTTCTTTTTTTTTTTTTAAGCTATTTTGTAAGAGGAAAAACAAAAACAACTTGGTTCAGTAGCATGATTGACCATTTAAAACAGGTACTACAGTGAACTGTTCAAAGAAAACATTCAATTTCTCTAGATTGATTCCAGAATAGTAATTATTGATAGTTTAGATACAATGTCTATGATACCTCAGTTTTGGAAATCAGATAATTTCACAGAGAGCAAAAGAGAATGTGGTTTTACTTTGACTTTTAATACAATGTAGATACTATAACCCTGATAATTGTCTTTAAAAGCTTTTTTTATAATTACTTGAATAAAATTTAATCAACAATACACAAACAAATTGTGTTTGGGTTATTCACTTTTCTTTCTGTTTTTACTAGAAACGTTCTTAAATTCAGGGAATTTAATAGTTATTTCCCCATTTATATTTTGACCAAAATTATCTTTTCTTTAAAAAAAAATCAAGCATTTTTATAAATATGTTGAAAGATTAAGTATGTAAGAACCCAAAAATTTAGCAACTGCATAGATGTTTCAAAATTAGATTTTAGAGGAAGAGAATATACACACATAAACATGAGGTCCTTTGTTTTCCAGAAAGTATAAATCCTTCAGAGTTGTTTTTTTTTAATTCAATAATCTGATTAGTTTTTGAATATTTTCCTGGAAAACAAAATTATATAATCTAAAATCTGTATACTCTTTAGTAAGGATTATTGCAATACTGTATGCTGTGTCTCTAGAGAATAAAATAATGAGTATCTTTTAAGTCTCAGTGATATGATAAAGTAAAAAATGCACCGAAGTTTAACTCAGTTAACACATTTCTAAGTAAAGATCAGCAAAAAATAAAACAGTTTAAGGATTCTGTATTCTCTGGAAATGTAAACAGGATTATATCTGTCAGATGTACAGAAGCTCTGACTTCAGCCATTAGTTTGGTTTTGCTCCTGAGAAACACAACATGAACTACTGAATCATTTCTTTTCAAATCCATACATTCCCTGAAGCAGTTCAAGCTTCATCAGCAGTGCAGGAATGTTTTAAAATGACAGGCAAAGAGCATTAGTTCTCTTTTTTCTCTCATACTGTTTTCCTATAAATGGAAGACAGGGTTCTTTTCTCAAAGCACTTAAGCTGAGGCTGTTTAAGTCAACTGCTGTAGGAAAATACGACTGAATTTTCTATTCAAGAAAGTATCACAACTGGATTGTTTATTTCAAGAAAAACTTTGAGAAAATCAAGTATTGTATTACTATCTTAGAATAACATATTATAAAATTAGCATTCTATTAATTGCCCATTATTCTTCAGTTATATTTTCAATGTAAGTATTTTGCCAACACATTACCTTATTTTAGCACCAAATAATACCCAATTTTGCTTCTAATTTTAAGTATAAAAAGGCCCTCACATTTAGACCAATTTTATTTTGAAAATCTTATTTGTATAAATAGTTAAATTTTATTTCCAAGTTTCTGTACTCATAGGCATTTCATTCCAAGAGGAAATTCAATTAATAATTAAGTTTATTTGCTCATGATCAATTAAAAAGAGGACGCAATGTATAATCTGGCTATTCTTCTGAAGCTTAAACATTCACATTTTTCAAGAACTAGCACACTAATTGCTATAACTTGACTCAATTTTACTTTAAGGAAACAGGAAATTTTAAGGCTAAAGTTTCAACATACACATTTTAGTTTCTAGTAACTAAAAACACCCCCACCTTAGTATTATCATGCACATTCTCATAAAACGCTTCTAAAGTAATGATGGTGAAGGTAAAGACTAGAGAAGTCTGAAGGTTATGGACGACACGAAATCCAAAACAAAAAAATTCAAATCACACCCTGAATATCCTCCTCCTCTTTTTAGGAATGTCTGTAGCTAGCCCAACATCACAGGTCTGGGCAGAAGCATGCTGATGTTGGCATTGCCTAAACCAAACAAACAAGATGTTTAACAGTCAAATAAAATGTCCTGCAGCCTCCCTAATGAATTTGTCAAGGACCATCAGATTTCTCTCCCCCTCTTTTGCCTCATTAACTCAAGTATGATGAGACGGATTATAACAAGAGAATACAGATCAATCGGTCTGAAGACTTGAAGTGGCTTTTAGCCTCTAGAGTTTCTTTCTCTCACTTGGTCTCCTTTAATAGAATACGGTATCTCCTGCAGAAGGGGCTGCCACTTCGTTTTAATACACCATCAAGGAGCTGCTGATGGACTTCTATACTAACATACATAAAAGCAGAGGTGACAGGGGCTCTTCAATTACAGCCTCCTCCGATACCGTTTCCCCCTTCAATTATTCAACCAGAGGAAGAGCGGATCCGCAAACACACAGCTGAAGCAGCTCTTAGAGCAGAGGCAGCCAGAGAGAGTTGGGGTGGGGGAGGGGGGAGAGGAAGGGAACTAGCAAGAGCGAGCATTATTTGCTGGAAGTGTTTAAGTTTATTGCTCGAATGATGTTTCTAATTAGTACCATGGCAATAAATTAAAGTCGCCTTTGTTTAACTGATTTATTATTTACTACAGCATCTACCTCAGACAAGGTAAATTGGTAATGAATTGTTTTTAAATCAAAACATTTGTAACATTTTATCATCCCTCAGCCTCTGTACGTAAAAGTGGAGAAACCCAGAGACAAGGGTGCCACGAAACTTAGCTGAGGCCGCCAGAGCCGGAAAAAGAGGAGTGGGGTATCAGGGAGTGGTGGCGCGAAGATCCGAGTGGCCTGGGCCGCCCCACCCGAGGAGGGCGGGCGCTGGGCGCCTACCCATGGACCTGGGGGTGGCGACGCCGCACTGGAGCCGAGAAGATGGACAACTGTCGTCACCCCCGGGACTTTTTGCAAACACTCCCAGGAGCGTCGCGGACCGGGCAGGTCCACGCACAAGGCCTCCCCTGCTCGCGGACGATGTGAGGAAGAAGCGGCCACCTCGAGGGTCTGGGAGGGAAAGCTCTGCACCCTCTGTCCCCGACACAAGTCTCCGCCCAGTAACTGCCCTCGGGAGAAGCTGCAACGGATCCTCTCATGGCTGGTCGCACAACTCTGCAGCAAAGTGCCCCTCCTGCCCCGTAATATTTCCCAGAGTGCCAGTGTGACCCCGAGAGCATTAGCCAGGTTACCCACAGAGTCTGGGCTTCGCACTTGCGCGAACCCCGAAGATGCCGCGGCTCTGCTCTATCCTTCCACCGCCAAGCATTCCGAGATGCAAGCTGCGCCCCCAGCAAGGCTGGAGCCTGAAGCCGCCCCAAGTCTCTGCCACTACGGAAGAAGTTGACTATAAAGCTCGGAACCCCAGAGTTTGGTGTACGCTTACTTCCGACTGTTCTTCCCCACTCCTGGCTACTAAAGACAAATCCTACACAAAATCCGACTTGATTTTTAAAAAGCCAACCAGTTCTTTAGAAAGGGACTTATGGCAAAGAGAGCGAGGGGGTGACAAGGCACCAGTCGTCCGCTCCACACATCTAAGGAAGAACCAAGAAGTCCAAGTATCTGACATCAAGTACATGGAGAGAAATAAAATTTCCTTATGCAACTGAATTCAAGTTCACCTGGTCCAGCTTTTAAGAGGGCATCTCAAGCCCTCCCAAGGGGTTTTGCAAAAGCCGCATGTACACCAGTTTTGCAAAAAGAAGTCTTTGCCGAAATGGCTTCAGAGATTTTCATTTCTTATGTCACTATCGGAAAATATAATGCCCAAAATCTAACTAAAAATAATTCCATCTACTTGATTTGTCTTAAAAAGACTCAGCATCTAGACACCTGAGGTTCAAACATAAACCCTCAATACTAAGCAAATCAAAAACACTGTTACAGTTTCTTCCATCCAAAAGTAGGGAAAGGCTACAAGGGGTACAGCTTGAACATATAATACATACACTAAAAGCACATGCATGAGTTTTCACTGAAATGCCAAGGGAGGAGTGAAGCCATCTGTGTAATCAATAACAGGATAGTTATAGATTTTTGCAGCAGTGAAGTCTTTTAAAAGCAACAGTCAATTATGAAAATAAAATCATTTTACAAGTGAAACTCTGTACTGCCTCAGAGTATATTCAAAACTAGATTTACAACATTTAACATTTTAAGAAAACTTTAACTTAGGTTCACTTTTACTTCCCTTAATTTTTTATTGTTTAAAACAATTTTCGTGGCTTATGTTAATTTAAAAGTATATCCAACAATATTCAACCATATATAAATTTGCACTCTTTCTCACAACTTAAACATATTTTCTAATAACTAGTTTTTTTAAACAATAAATAGCATAAAATATATCTGAATCTTAATTATGACGGAATTATCAAACAAGGTGCTTGCACTATTTTTACCCTGCCCCATTTTTCAACAGCATATGGAAATTACTGAAAAGAGATTTATGGTCATAAACCTTCACCCCATATCTACTCGGCACACAAACCCCAACTGGTGCACACATACAGCAATTGCTCTGGCTCTTGGCAACAATGGGAGAGAAGGGGAAGAGAAGGGAGGAAGAGTTTGCCAGAGGAGAAAATCTAGAAAAACGTAGGTTCTTTCCCAGATTCCCCTTCCTCCTTCTATTTGCCTTCAAGCAAAAGTAATTTTGTCAGAGTTTGCACCTTCTGCACAATGTTGATAGGAAAAAAAAAGTGAACCTTTCTCAACCACTGCTACTCTCTCGCGTTATTCCAGCCATCTCCAGAAGTCCCTTCTATATAGACTCTCTTTTTCTTCCTTGCAACTGATAAGAGGAGAGGATAAAGAAGGGGCTGTAAAATGTGTGTGAGCATTTGACTTCTACTATCTCCTCCTATTTTCTTACTTCTCGCTTTACCCCCTTTCTTTATCAAGTGCAGCGGTGGCTGCTACTGTCTGCCAAGCATGCCTGTCTTCTCTCTCGGATTGGCTAAAGCACTGACAGCTCGGATAGCGATTGTAGGAACTGAAGCTCCGCCCCCCTCATGATGGCCCTGGACCATTCATAAACTAAATAACTCCAGGAAACAGCAAGGCAGAGAGAGAGAGAGAGAGAGAGAGAGAGAGAGATTGAGAGAGAAGAGAGAGGGGGAGAGAGAGAGAGAGAGGAAGAGAGAGAAAAGGAGGGAGGTGGGAGGGAGAAAAAGAGGGAGGGAAAGAGAAAAGGAGAGAGACGACGTTGGAGGGGAGGAGGGAGAGACGACTCAGAAAGTGGAATCTGCACAAGCAACCTAAAGGGGGAGGAGAAGAAAAACCCCTGAATCCTTATAACTAAACCCCAGATGCAACGCAGGCAACGACTTCGTCACACTAAAATAGATTTTGTGAGGGCCAAAATTATAAATTACGAAGCAGAAATGAATATCAAACAACTTCCAGCGGTTTGCACCTAGAGAAAGACAAGAAGAACCCACTGCAAACAAACAAACCCAGTCCAAACAACGCCTCCAGTAGGAAAAGAGGAAAACCGCTACAACACGACCCCCTGAGAAGAGACCAGACCATCACGCTGAGAGTGCCGGGCGGCGTCTGCAAACCTCCAAGTGTGCCGCGGACTGAGCTGCACTTCACTGCTCTCTGGACCTTAATTACGTCCTTCACCTTCCATTTGGGGGAGGGTGAGGAAAAAGGCACTTACCTACGCTGAGTGAAGAAGTCCTACCAGCGTGGGAGAGAAGTTTAAGAATGAAACACTGAATGTTTCGCTTTTATTTTTAAATTTATTTTGGCACTTAAAAGACCTCATTTCCAGATTTCTGGGCAATCTCGGCTGCAGACATCTAAGCCTAACCTCTTGGTAACCTGAATTTTTCTCTCACCCCCACTCTTCCCCCCCCCTTCATCTCTCTCACAAGCACATCTTTATTTTACACATCAAGCAAAAAAAGTCCCAGCAGGTAATTTTCCTCTTCAAAGATTACCTTTTTTTTCTTATTTCTGGAGAAGAAAAAAGGTTTCTAAAGAGGGGAAAGAAAGAGCAAGCCGGCTGTTTTATCAGCCGGTCAGTCCAGGTGGAAAACAAGAGTGAAAGTGGGGCTTAGGGGAAGCGCGACGCCTCTTTCGCCTGCCGCAGGGCCACCACCACTGCGTAAGCCTTGGATCCCTCAACGTATTGCGAGACGCCGGTGTATAGCCCGGACCTGTGCCCCAACATGATCGCCGCTCAGGCCAAGCTGGTTTACCAGCTCAATAAATACTACACTGAGCGCTGCCAAGCGCGCAAGGCGGCCATCGCCAAGACCATCCGAGAGGTCTGTAAGGTGGTCTCGGACGTGCTAAAGGAAGTGGAGGTACAGGAGCCTCGCTTCATCAGCTCCCTGAGCGAGATCGATGCCCGCTACGAGGGGCTGGAGGTCATCTCGCCCACGGAATTCGAGGTGGTGCTCTACCTAAACCAGATGGGCGTCTTCAACTTCGTGGACGACGGCTCCCTGCCCGGCTGCGCGGTGCTCAAACTGAGTGATGGGCGGAAGCGGAGCATGTCTCTCTGGGTCGAGTTCATCACAGCGTCCGGCTACCTCTCAGCGCGCAAGATCCGCTCACGTTTCCAGACCCTGGTGGCTCAGGCGGTGGACAAGTGCAGCTATCGGGATGTGGTCAAGATGATCGCAGACACCAGCGAGGTTAAGTTGCGCATCAGGGAGCGCTACGTGGTGCAAATCACTCCCGCGTTCAAGTGCACCGGTATCTGGCCTCGCAGTGCGGCACAGTGGCCTATGCCCCATATCCCCTGGCCCGGCCCCAATCGGGTGGCGGAGGTCAAGGCCGAAGGGTTCAACTTGCTGTCGAAGGAGTGCTACTCACTGACCGGCAAGCAGAGCTCTGCGGAGAGCGATGCCTGGGTGCTACAGTTCGGGGAGGCTGAGAACCGCCTGCTGATGGGCGGCTGCCGAAACAAGTGTCTCTCGGTGCTGAAGACGCTGCGGGACCGCCACTTGGAGCTACCAGGCCAGCCGCTCAATAACTACCACATGAAGACGCTGCTGCTGTATGAGTGCGAGAAACACCCGCGGGAAACGGACTGGGACGAGGCGTGCCTAGGCGATCGGCTCAACGGCATCCTGCTGCAGCTCATCTCCTGCCTGCAGTGCCGCCGCTGCCCTCACTACTTTCTGCCCAACCTCGACCTTTTTCAGGGCAAGCCCCATTCGGCCCTGGAGAGCGCTGCCAAGCAGACCTGGAGGTTGGCCAGGGAAATTCTCACCAATCCCAAAAGCCTGGACAAACTATAGGGTGCTGGGGACTGCTTGAAAAGCGACACAAACAGGAATGCTCTCTTACACACAAAACACACAACTCAGCTACAAACAGCAGAAACTCCGGACACAAACTTTTATGTAAGCCACCTAAAGAAACAGGAAGCAGGCACAAGACCTTCGTTAATTAACAAGCAAACAAAAAGAGAGCAAACCAACCAACCAACCAAACAAAATCACATTCTTGCACAAAAGTGATCGTTTTTCTTCCAAACAATGTGAATTTAAAAGGTCACACAAAAGAAGCAATCGGGCTTTGCCACCACAAAATGAAACCCAAGGTACATTTTCAAATCAATGTATAGTAGTTTCTCCTCTTTTCCTTCTCTCCCTTTCTCCTTTCTCCCCTCTCTCATCTTCTTTCTTTCCCTCTCCCTCTCCCTCTCATTTCGTTTTGGGTTGCCTGAATGTTGTCACCAAGTGAGAAAAAGTATTTAATTATATGTAAAATTTCTCTTTTAAAAAAAGTTTTGCTGATGTTAAATGTATCTCAGTGCCAATGTCAGATTGTGCCCCTCCCTTTCTTGCACCTCTACCCTCACCCTAAGCAGTCTTGTTGAAAACAGTAATAAAAATATTACTTTACATTGTAATTGACTGTGGATTGTTCTTAAATGAAGGCAGGTGAGATCACAATTTATAATTTACAATGTAAAGATGTGAACTTCAGGAACTAAATGCAAGAAGCTTTCAAAGGAAGTCTAATTTGCAAAATTTACAAATACAGCCCTTTTTTGTAGGTTTAACCATACAAGTCCCTTCCCCCCATCCTTGGAAAAGAGAAAATATTAATTTTACCCAACTATAATGTTTGTTCTGTAAATTTTGAGGTTTAAAGTAGTATCTTTCTTCACACTTGAAAAAAAACAGATTTTTGTGTGGAAGAAAAGATTTTGGTCCTAATGTTTAAAATAGAAAAAAATTATTTCACATTTAAAATTAAGAGATTTGCTTTCTTACATCATAATTTTAAAAAATCCATTCTGAGTCTGAAAAATAAAGGCAATATTCATGGATCTTTTCTCAATAGTTAACATGATCAGTTGATACTTTGCTTTCAATTATTTGTCCTCTTCGAGCTTTAAATAATAAAAACTTAACAATTAAATCAGCCATACCAAAAAAGAATAAAATGGTTATAGCAATACTCCTTTTCCCCAGGAAATGGTGATGTGAACAATCCAGATTTAGAAACTACCTCAGTTTTTTAAGGTTTTAAGGTAAATGCCATAACTATGATCATTATTTGTCAAATTCCCAGAATTATTCAGAAGGTGCTTATAGGCAATTGAAACAAAAAAAGGTTTTAATACTATTTTTATGACCAAAGAAAAATTACTGTTTCAAGAATTTACATACAGGAAAAGTACATTATTCCTTCTGCTTTCCTAAGGTAACAATCCAATGTACTCATTTTAACACTTCATCTAAATTAACAAAGGTTTTTTTTTTAATACAAGGAAATAACTAATTAAAAATAAAATAATTAGTAAAACTGAAAGCATCCCAAAGGAACTGGTTTGGTTTGTCTTCTTTATGTTTTCTTCGATATACTCCATTAGATATGCTAATAATGAGGCACAGGTACAGAAAGTATGTCAGATATTACCCTTTAACATTTAAAATTTATTCTTTGAATTAGTCTAGTTTTTAATTTATTGAAAAATCCATGAATGAGAGGTGTAGACAAAAATATTCTAAAAAGGAATTTTAAAGATCTGAGGAAGAACTTTGCATGGGGGAGGGAGTGTATGGAGGGATGATCCACAGGACAGAATAGATGGATGAGAAACAAGGAAGGTACTCAGGGCTCTGGTGCCTAGTTCACTTGACAAAAGAGGCTTAAGTTCTCAGATTCCCTGGTAAGAATTCCCTAGTAAAAATAGTTTTGTTTTAGAAATATAAACTTTGATCTTATCAGTTCTGAAATAATCTCTACTCTTTCAACCTACACTGTATCTTTTTCTGATCTCTCTTCCTGTAGATGTAAAACAAACTCACTGTAATACTAAGTGGTTCAGACAAAAATACTGATTTTTTAATAATAAAAATGAACTATTCCCCGGGGAAAATGTTCTCATTTTTTTAGGAACATTTTCAAAGCAAGTAGTAGGTGCTCACATTTACAAAGAAATGATTTAAGGGCACAGTGTTTAGTTTAAAAGATAAAAATGACATCTTAAAATGACCTTTTTTCTTCTTATGCACACAAGTATTTACAGCATTAGAGACTATCTCTCTCCAACTATCCCAGGAAGAAGTTTTTAAGTCCTGACAAGAAGAACAAAAATTCCCCAAATTCAGTATTTTTTTCCTACCTTATTTAACGCAGGTATCACCAACAAAAAAATAAAAACACTGCCACAACACAAGTGTCCTCATCTATAAAACACCTGAAAGCACCAACGTCTACACAAAATAAAAATTTCTTTCAATAATTGGCTGAAAAATTTTAAGAATATAAATTAGCAAAACTCTGATTTCTGTAACATTAGGCAGGTTGCAGGGGTACAAGACAAATGAGTGATTAGGCTAAAAGATCTTTGTATTGCGCAAGCAATAGGGGAAAAATTAATAATGTTGCACAGAATAAAATTAGAGAGAAATAAAAGTTCTAACTTCTCTCAAAAGGAGTAAATAACTTTAAAGAGCCTCACTGCAAAGACTGGCAGAGATCCTAATCTTGAGAACAATTAGACACCTTTAAATTACATCACATTTTAGATTCTATGCCACATATGTCCAAAAGCATAACAGAATATTTTGAATTAAATTTCAGCCTCTCAAACATACAAAGTACCATAAATTAGAGAGTTTAAGTAATTTTGGTTACCTTTATTTCCTAAAGAAACTAAAATACAATTTCAGATAGTAGAGCCATGTAACAAAGTAGGAAATTTTTCTAGTTGATGTAATTTCACAATTAAAGTTTTCTCTACATTGAATTGGCTGAATTATCAAGTTCAAAACAGTCGCTTCCAACATAGCCTTCCTTTTATACAGTCTATCAAATCTTATCTTTATAAAGGCAGCAATTCTGAAACAAAATGCTAGAAACACATGTAAGACAAGAGACGATTTGTTTGTAAAGTTTTAAATAAAATTATAACATTTTTATCAATGATTACTTTGAAATACTTCTAAATCACTAAAATTTAATGATTCACATGATTACAGTACCAAAGAACTTCCTATCAATAAACTCAAAATATGTGTGTTCACACAAGCTATCAGACTCTAAAATAAATAATTCCATTTTTTAAGCCACTTCTCTTCTACAGGTTGCTTACTTTGCTCCTTTTAAAAGAGACTGTTTCCTATCAGAACAAATTCACTTTCATGAAATAAACCTAGCTTTGGCTTTATGGCTGTGCCACAAATGTTTCTTAGTAAAATAAAGTTGCCAAGGTCTGAAAAGTAATCAGAAATACATTTTAAAGGGGAAATTACATTTTCATTTAAGAATAGGAAATTATGCAGTGCCTTGTAAAATCGACTGTAGGTAATGGGAAACAGAGGTATCTCACACACACAAGACATGCTTGCGTGCACAACAGAGTAGTAAGTCATGAGGACAAAGCAAGGAGAATGATATATTGGTATTATATCCAGAAAATATAAAGGCTAAACAAAATAATTCCACTCTCAACCTCACTGAATTTTGTAGCTTAATTCACCCTGGACCTTTTGTGGCAAAATATATTTATGGACGATATTCCCTGTGGTTTTCCCCCAACCCCAGAATGAGCTAATGATAAACGCAATTAAGTGGAAATTGTTTTTGAATCTAAATGAACTTCAATAATCTAACTAGCTGGTAAGGGAATCATAAGCTAAAGAAGATAGTTGCCTTGCATGTAGGCAGAAGCAATTCAGCAAGAAATTCAAACTAAGTCTGTCAGATTTTACCAATGCCAATCCTACCCAACAGCAGCCCACCGTCCCATCGTAAGAAAAAAATGTTTAAAAGTGAAACCCACTCCTCATCTTCTCACCTTGGGGTCGATTTTCTTGAAGTTAGAGTCCTCTTCATCCACCTCAAAATAGAGTTCGGAGGAGGTGACAGAAAGAGTGCCCTTTACTACAACAGAGGGGGCCACAAGCTGAGCCGGTGTGCTCAGGCTAACAGGACCTGTCAAAAGCAAAAACAAGCCACACATGTTGGACTGACATTTTTCAAAAAAATCTAATAGATTCAAGCAGAAATTTTATTTTTAAATTCTCTCTAGCACCAAATTGTCTGCCAAATTGTCTACACTTACAAATTCTGTCTACCCCAAATCTTCCTCTGAAAATGCAGTTACTAGGATTCTCATACTAAGAAATTTATAGTAGGTGGTTAATGATAACAGTAAACTAGGATGCAATTATTTTACAGGGAGTCTGCAAAGCTTTGGTCTAATCTCCTGGTAAGAAGGTGGCTCTGCCTAAATAAGTCCTTCCACATTCCATTTAGAAAACAAGCCTCAGGCTATCCAACAACATGGAACAACAACCAGAAGCAAGGAAGACTCAATAGGTTTCCAAGGCCAGAGGTTAGCTTAGTTTGGCTGAAACATGATTACAACAAAGATCACTAGCTTATTAGTGAAGTGAGAAACGTTATACCATATTCTCTGATAAAGATTTTGTGCCAAGTTGACACAAAACCTCTTCATAACAACTTTACCCCATGAAAGACTGGTAAAAAATACTCCTTTTCTAAGCCTGCCTTTCCACTGTTAAATATTGTTCAATGCTTCCAAATCTAATATTAGTGTAGTTCAGGGACTCTGGGAGTAAACAGCTGGAGGGTGGGTTTCCAAGTGAATGAATTTTTATTGGAATAATCAAATCTCCACAGGGCTTATCAAAAAGACAAATCAGCCTGCTACTGAAAACAATAGATTCACTACAGATAGAAGAGCATAAAGTATATTAGAGCTAAACCTAAAATAAAGGACTAAAAGTAAAAATTATATTACATACATATATATATTTAGGTAGAGAGAGAAAGTAAGAATTTGAAATCCCATCAATTCCTCATTGTACAAACCCTATAGGTGAAGAAAACAGCAACAGAAAATTGGCACTTATAGTTCTGAATTAATATAGTGCCTATAAACATGGTACACCTATTCAGGTAATCAATGGGTGAATAAGTGTTTCAAAATTCAGATGAATCGACATTTCCATCGATTGTTAGAAGGTGCTGGTCCTTAATCTCACATCAATCTTAATGTGTGCCAGTAGGACAATAGAAGGGATGCTCTGCGGAGATCAGAGCAGGTTTTGCCCTCTATTCCCAATGTACAAATACATTGTGTTTGCAGATGGGCAGCAGATAGCTGCAGAACAGCCATGATTTCCCAAAGCTCATCTCTATAAATGGATGAAATAAGCAGCTATGTGTTCTTTTGCTGTCTCCTTTGCCCTCTGTACATTAGCATGTAATCCTGAGAAGAAATAACATTTTTTCAATCACTCTCAGACATTCAATTACAGGGTAAGCAGACAGCTGCAGGAGCTAGGGCAGCCTAGGTCCTACAGAAGACCCCTGACAATTTCCACTTCATTTCTAACCCATACCACTTTATTAGTGTGGATTACTTCTTAATCCTATTGCCATTGTCAAGATTATATAATTAAACTCCCCTTTCACCTCTATTACTGTATGAATGTATTACTAGTAGCAAGAACAGAAGCAAAATAAAGGAGGAGAAAATGGGTAAATAGATGTGAAGGAAAAGGCTAGAGAATACCAGTGTCCACCTACTCTCTACGCCCAGTCCAAATCCCTTAACAGTGTGCTCTAATTAATTTTATTTTTACTTTCTAGAGAGGTTTATGGGTCATCAGAGAAGATACCATCATCTATTTTTGCTTTTCATTCTAATTCACTGCATGGTAGCACAGGTTGCAGACATACCACTAAATGAAAAATTCCTGATGCCTTTTCTCTTAAATTAAAATTATCAAAAAAGAAGACTGTACAATTTTCACCTACAGAAATTGTGGAATCTTTCAGACTTTCCTCCTGGAGAGAGAGAGCCACAGGCATTAAAGAAAAAAAGCCATTTAATGAATGACTAAAATTTCAGGCTAAACAAGAGAATTTTTCCCATAAGGGAAGTAAAACTGAAAATCTGCAGAGTGCAAATCAAAATTCCTCCATCAGGTAAAATATGTGGATCCTGTGTAAAGCCATAGCATTCTTGGAATGGATTTTTTGAGAGAGTTAAATGTATATGCAGCATGTTCAGTAAGACCTGTATATCAAAGCAAATAGCTCATCTGCCTCCAAGCTTTATTTACAAAACAATCGGCAAAATTTTACTTATAGCTCTCATTTTAGAGAGATTAGGTAACTCCCATGGGTGAAGGAATTTTGTTGTTGCTGCTTTAAAACTTTTTTCTTTTACAGTGAAAATTATTCATAAATGAAAAAGATGAGAAGGGTAAAGAAACTGAAAAGAATGGAAAAATAAAGGGGAAACCGCGTTGAAGATTAGGGGGAAAATGTTTGGAAGAACAAAAACAATCTTTATTTAAAGTATTTGTGGGTGTAAACTTGGTAGTCCTAGTGGTCACAGATGAAAAAGTAAGTAATTAGATGGTTATTGGCCTGGAGCTAGCTGAAATATCCGCACAACCACTGAATTTACCAGCGAGATTCTCTAAATCTTTCTCATCCACGGATGACAGAGTATCGTCGTCGCCTTCCAGGAGGATCTCGTTTTCTGAGTTCTGATTTCCTAAAGCCTGACTCTTGATGGACTGTTTTCCTTTAGTGAGGATATCTTCATCTGCAGCTGAAATGAAAAGGAAACAAAGCTGTCCATCAGCTCTGGGAAAGAGTACTTTGGCAGAGGGGGAGAGAAGTGAGGTAAGGATAGGTGGCCAAAGATGGTCAATCATTTTTACATAGAGTCATCCACGGTGGGAAAGTGATTGGGATGGCACACATGTTCCTTTTGACAAACGTGATTCTCCAAGCCTAGTCTAATGTTACCTTGAACAAGCACCCTAATCCCATTAAATCTGACCCTTGCACCGCTCACCAAAACATTTATTCACTTACAGTTAGGGCAAGAGAGGGTTCAAAGGCAGCACGTTTTTGGGAAATTAGCAGAAAAAATCAGAATCCAGTTTTGGAAACAATACTTACTTGATACTGAAAAATAAGAAAGGCTGATCATCCCTGCAAATAATGACTAAACTGACAAAACATTATGAAATGGTCAGGGAGTGGTTGTGGAGGAGAATCCAGAATAAGAAGGGTCAGAGCTAAGGGAGATTCACAGCCAGTGAGGATGTAAACCCAATCCTGAAGCCAAAGCTGACATCAAGAAAGCTACAGCAGCTCTCAGAAGCTGCATTCTCCTCTTTACTCCAATCCTCCCTCTTGCCTTCATACTGCCCTTGCCCACATCTCACCCACCTGGACCCCCACTCCAGCCTTTATATAAATATCCAAGAGGAGTGAGACACTGTGGAAACTAAGTGGAGGCTCAAACGCTACCTCCTCCATATGTTTAAACTAAAAGGCTAAGACACCCCGGGGGCAAACATAACAGAAAGCCCAGGAGGAGAGGCATCTGGGCAAAGAGTCTTACAGGGCCTGAACTGGAGCAGCCTGTGGAGAGCGGCAGCACCAGACTCTCAGACCCTGTGACAAGGCAGCCAAAAAGGAGAGAAAAGAGGAAGAGGGTACGCCAAACCTAGGGAATGATGCTCTGTGGAGCACCTACAGCCAACAATTGAACCAGAAAGAGAAACAGAGGTGCAGTTGAAAGGAGAAAACACTGAAACTCAAAATTCTGACTTCAAAACCCCATTCCCCTCCCCAGGGTAACTCCCACTGCTTTGAGCAGCTTTCTCCTTCAGAAATACATAAAAGCAGATACTAAATTTTGGGTTGTGATTTTTAAAAATTCCTAGTGTCATGTAAGGGAAAGTTTAGAATCTTTGCTTCACTACTGATATTCCCGGGGTTGCCAGCTAGGGAAATCCAGGAGGCAAAGCACCTGATCCACCCAGGCAGTGGCTATTGAAATGGAAATCAGATGGCTAGCTAGGCTTTTTGCTTCACTGCAATTTCTGCCCGGGCATTAAGGCCCCAAACCCAGAAAGGATAATGTTTGCAGTAATATGACTAATATTTATCTATATAGTTTTTTTCTAAATAGTTAAACTACATTGTATGTTACCAAACGTTTTGACAAATCAAAGCTTCTTTGATTTTAATAGGTATGGTTATGGATAATAATAAAGGTAAAAGTTTATTTTTATCTTATTTATTGTGAGTTCACAATGTATACCATTTATGTACAACACTAATGGCACTACTTTAAAAGAAAATAGAGAAATAAAATAAAGAAAATAAAGAAACCTTTATATTAAATAAGAATGTCATGGAAAGAAGCTCTCTATATTTAGCTTTGAATATCCTCTATGGGTAAATCAAATTTTATTTTCCTTCATACCCACAAATAACAAGCATAGTATGCTGCACACATACGAAGGTCTCAATAAATATTTTGAAAAAATTTAAAGTATCAATTAAAATGCCTAATTTTTAGGAAAATAAAATTTTTAGGAAAATAAAAACCCTAATTTTTAGGAAAATAGTATTAAGTTGTTATATCATTGTTTACATTTCAAGTATTTGTATTTCCTTACTCTGAAATCATAAACACTGACCTGAGACCAAGCAAGATCTTCCCCAATTTACTATCAGTGTTACTAAAAATATATAGGTCACTGAGATATACAAGAGAAACCACCATCTTCTATACTTTCTTATAAAGCAAATCATAATAAATTAACAATTGCTAATCAGATTTTAGTACAAAATCAATGTTACATTCTCTTTTTCTAGATGTACAGTTCCTTCTTCAAAGCAGAAATAATAATAATGCTAATATTAAATAACATGTGCCGGGGAGTGTTCAAAACACTTTACTTATTTAACTCATTTAATTCTCTTAAGCCCTCTGCTAATTTCTCCTTTCCAGATGGGTAAACAGGCTCAGAGAGGTTACATAACTTGCCCAAGGCAACACAGCTAGTGAGAAGTAGAGTCAGGATTGAAATCCAAGTATTATGGTACCAGTATCTTAACCACTACACAAATATCAGTATCTATATCTATATCTACCTATCTATATGTATATATAAAATTTATGGATTAGTTTAATAATTCTTCTGTTTCTCATACTGCATTTAAAAGGTTAAGTCAAAATTATAATACACAAGTTAAGAATACAAAAATATTCATTTCCAAACCTAAATTTGATGAGCATATGACAAACATATCAGAAACAACCAAATTCAATACCTTGCTCGTTACTATCTCTGATTATTACCATACATGTCCTGAAGTACACTACACTAAGCTTGGGGTGGGGGGGGGGGAGGGGAGGAAAGAAAGGAAAAAAACCCTGTAATCTGCAAACATTTACAAAAAATGAGAGTAGCCAAGTAGCAATATGCAGTGATTTAACATAGCTCAATAAATTCATTCATTCATTTTAAATGACCACAAAATATAATTTGTTATCCCATCCAACTGTAACTTAAAAAATTTTAATATGTTCTCATCATGCTGACACATATTAAAACACAATTAACTTTTGAATTAAATAAAATTTTATGAAAAAATTTTGAAGTACTGTAAGTCTAATGTATGCATACAAACACCCACTTTAATTTATTTATTTACTTATTTTTACAAGCTCCGATTCTGGAATTGTTCAACCTCAACTGAAAAACCTCTTGTCATGGAAAATATGCAGCTTACTGATATTTAGAATGGTTTTCCTGTAATTAACTCCCCCTTGAGGATTTTAAGTTAGCAGCAGTAAAATTACCAACAGTACTCTAACACACACCACATGCACTGGTGTTCAATTCTCAGTGGTCTAATAGCTCTCTGCTAAAGAACTTTTTTTTTTGTTTCAAAATTAGAACAAAACTATCCCAAGCATAAAATAAAAGATAATTATCATGTTTATATGTGCTGCGGAAAGTATATTTTTAACTTCTGTTTGCCTTCTACTCAATCAATCATTAAATCAAGTATCAACTGTTTTGATATTTTTTGTGAGTATATTCTACACTAGCATAAAAGTTTAATTGGATGAAGTCAGAACACACTTCTGGTTCCATTTCAAAGCTGACTCAGATCTTTGCTGGCTAATAAAATTATTACCAAACATGATAACTATTTAAATTTTTCATATCACTATTAACAGGTTGCCTTCATATAGTCTCACATTTTATTCTGGTTTAATATTTACCCTAACTTGATAACTAAACTGCAATTGTTACATAAAACCGGAGAAATCTGTCAAAAATGCTTTCTTTGAAACATGACTTTTGATTCACTGAAGCTAAGAGCAATGAGAGGGCTCAGAGAAAAACTGGTCCTCAAGATGTAAAGTTCAAGTTCTTTAGAGCTAGCTCTAGGCATGAGTTGATTTATCTGTGCAACACAAGCTAGCTAAATAAAATTAAAACAGAAAAAGAACACAGAAAACGGTTCCACCTATGACATAAAACTCCCTTTTAAAAGTCCACTGTATGAGTGAAATGGAATCAACAATAGTCCATATTGCAGTAAAAGAAGTTTATACATTGAGAATTAACCACTTTAAAAAAATTACTACTGGAATAACAAAATGACCTCAAATGTAAATAAAATGAGTATGGGTATCCACTTAATGTGATGTGAAATGCCTATAACCGTAACTGCTTATTCTGAACAAGACACTTAAAGAATATCTTATACACAACTACTGTCCCAAACTGTATAGTTTATGCAATTTCCAAAGGGTTCCAAGTCAAGGCAATTTACTCTAGAAATATTGGTGAAACTACAAAAGATGATTAGGAGATTAAGAAAAGCCAAGTTCATCTCCTAATGAGTTTTAGTTACAGAACCTAATATATGTTGATCCTAAAAAGGAAGCCACAGTATCTGGCATTATTGAAGTTATGAAAGAATGGCATGATTTAGGATCTTTATATGATCTGTCATGCCAAGAAAACCAGATGAGTTACTTGTATCATTCCATACAATTACAAGATACTTCTTAAACTATGTTAAATTCTTCTCATATATTTCCATTAGCATGCACATTCTCTACAAAATGAAAATGTCTTGAATTCAATAGGATTCTACTGCTAAATTGTTTTATTATTTGAATTAAAACCAATCTTTCCACCATTTAAAACATTTTTTAAGTGGCTTTAATTTAAATGTAAAGTTCCCATTATATTTAACAATGAATTTTAGAAGACAGTATAGCACTACAATAAGAAAATCTGATTAGTCATCAGTTAACCTAGGCTTTAGTCCTGTATGTACCAAGAATTATGTGGCTTTTTGTTTCCTCAGTTTCCTTATTTATAAAGAATGAAGTTAGAATAGACTTTAGCTTTTGGTTCTTTCCAAATCTAAAATGCTCTGATAATAAATAACTGACAAACTGGGCCCTGTGCATTAGGAGAATGTTACAAATCATTACAACTAATTTCTAATAAATTTTAAACCATAAAATGCAAGAAAATGCCCTCAAGAGTCAAATACCCACCTCTGCTTGCTGCTAATTTCCATAAAGAATATTTGATAATAAGAGGAAGTATTAATTTTAATTTAAAAATATGACTCAGTTTCTGCAAAGTTAAAGAAATCTCCCATTACAAAATGACTTTTATAAATAACCACTTTGGAGGGTCTCTCTTTGAAAAATTACCTAAGGCCCTTTTCCCCAAGCAAGTTAATGTGAACTTGGGAAGGGCAATTAAATTGTCAGAATTAAAAAATTTGTTTTTAACTAGAAGGTAGCCAGAAGTAGAGTCATGGGGCTAGTATTGATCGCCGGAACAGAGAACATCACTCTTCAGGTATTTACTCTGCCACCTTTACACCAGAGGCTTTCCTTCAAATCAAATCAATCTATAAAAAAGATGGCTCTTACTACTAAAATACATAACTAATCTCCAACGGCATTTCTATTTAGATGTTTCCCTTTGATAACAATAATATAGTTCATGATGTTTTAAGATTCTGCATTAAACAATGTGAGTCCTTAGTTAAATCCATTATAAATGAAAGTGAGAAGTCCTAAAACAGTATAAAACTGACACAATACCCTCAGTAATATCTATTTTAAATATTCAAATTCAACCCTGAAGCATAGCATTTATACATGCTAAATTCTGTAATTTCAATTGCTTCTTGATTACATTCACTGCTTTATTTTGCTAACTTGATTTTTAATGTTTATTTTCATTAGCTTCCTTATTGTTATTAAGTTAAGGCTAAAGAACAAGAATTTCATAATTAACACAAAATTAAAATTGAACATCAACTGTAAGATACTTTAATAAAACACTAAAGAATTAAGTTCTTGGCTAATAAATGAACTTAGTATTAATCAGGCTGACAGGAAACACTACCATTGTACAATCTATATGCTGAGTTTTAAAACTGTCTAATATTCATTATTTAAAATAAAAAATATATACAAAGTATATATATGTATCTTTTATCAAAAAATGTTATATTAAATATTACATATCTCCTTAATTGGCAGACCACTGAAGCATCTCCTACACACATTTGTTTTTAAAAAAATACATTTCAGATTTAAATTTGTTTTTAATCTTTCAGAGTATTTTAAATATTAATCGTCTTAAAATTCATGTGGAATATTGCCAAATAAGATGGAATTACATTAAATGCTTTATTTTACTTCTCTCAATTTAACAAATTAATATTATATTAACCTTTCAATTACTATTTAGAGTAATTTGAGTGAAATCTGCTTCCATACAGGATTAAAAAAGTCTTAAATGACAGTAAGCATTGCTAATAAATATTTTTTAGCCAGCTTTTTAGCATTAAAAAAGTTGACATAATATTATTTTAAAAGATAAAGTTCAATAACACTAAAATCCAAATTTATTCATTATGAAAAATTCTGCTATTCCCCCAAATGGCTACATGTACTATTTTTGATAAAGATGGATTTTAATAAGCTCTGTATTAAATCCATACCATAAATTTTAAATTCAGTTACTGATACTTCTTTCAAAATTAAGGATTAACAGATTGCCTATGTATAATTTTAAAAAACAAGTCCCCTCTCCAGGTATAAAAGGAAAAATTTTCATAAAAACATATTTATTGTCACTGATAGACTTCAGGCTTCACAACTCAATGTTAAATGACAGTTAAGAAGACAGAAAGATATTTATTACATTTTAAGTGTACATGGTATCGTCTGTTTGAAAAGTATAAAACTGCAAAATTAAGCTGATTTTTTTCATTGTAAGAGTCATTAGCCAAAAGAAAAAATAAAGGAAAGGAAAAAATAAATATAACTCTGAAATCTATAGCACCACATAAAAAGCACATGAACCCTAAAAGCGAAAGTGGCCTAATTAATTCTACATCTTATTTCTCTTTCCCCACCTCCTGTAGTTGAAGATGTAGGGCCCTCAGACTATTATTGCTTTTAGATCACTTTGTTATTGACTATTCTCTGTATGATCATTTATTTTAAAGGACTGATGTCACATTTGGTGTTATATCTGATGACATATTGTGGACATTTTCTTCCAGAAATGGCTCTTTAAGGCTGAGTGCAAGAGGTTAAGCTGCCTGACTGAGGCCAAACCTAAAATCACAGACTTTTAATCTAAATTCTTAATATCCTTATTGAATGTAATTTTACATTTATTTTGTATACTCCATACTATCATTTAACCATAAACTGCTGCACGTTAAACCAATACCTTGAAAAAAGGGAATTAAAACTATTTATCTTATTAAAAAATAACCAATTTATATTTTATAAAATCAAAATTAATGTAGAGAGGAGCTTTCCCCTCCTTAATCAATGTATCTTAATTGGCTTTCACAAGTTATAAAATATTAAGTGAAATGCTATGATCAAAGAGAGTATATTATTAAATCCAAATTTTCTCCAATTTGCTCATCAGGCTTCTGTCTAATCTGAATCATAGTGATATGCATTATATCAAAAAAGGGAAAAATGTTTTGTTAAGCTCTGATAACAAGATGATGCAAAACAGCAACATATGAAAATAATGTCTATTCTCTTTTTCCAGGAGCCATCTATCACAACCATCTACAAATCAAGGCTCAGAAAGTATCTAGGCACTTGGACATTTATTACCATCTCTCCCACTTCATAATATCATGCTAAAATTCCATAGTTGAGGGAAAACCATATACACACAAAAGAACCTAGAAACCTATTTGGTTTGTAAATGCTGTCTTTCTGATATTCATGGATTTAAGGCAGGCGTCCCGATTAATTTACTCAAAGCTGAATGTGTCACTTAAAAGGAGAAATATTTTATCCTCCAACTCTGAAACAAAGGGTCTATGTTAAGTAAGTTTTGCATGTGTAACATAATAAGTAAATACACTTGACACCATAATTTAATAGAACCCTACATTAACTATAAAATATTTAACTTCTCTTTCTGGGGTGAGTAACTATGAAATGTGGTATGGACCATTTTACAGTGCCTCGTAATAATGAAGTTACGCTCTTCATTACCAAGTACTGTACCTACTGCTACTGGCAAGGAGTGGTTTATACACTGACCATGTTCCACGGCTGTTTTTAGTGTCGCTTCAGGATGTGTCGATCCTAGAGGGTTACGCACAAATCGTCGCCGGCGCCGCAAGTCATCTTCCCAGTAGTCAAGGCGCCAGAACTCACGAGGACGACTACAATGAAACAGAGAAGCCACATATGTTAGCAATTATCAAACAGCGTGGTAGCACTGAATTTCTGCATAAAGCTCTCCTTGTTTGCTCTGCCTTTTTTTTTCCCTCCCCTTCCTCTTAATTCTCCCTCCACCTCACACTCCCCTTTTCTGCAATCTTTAACTTAGGTATGTCCTTGAAAATAACAATATCACCTTCCAGTCTAAGGAACTCCTTTTCCTTTTTCTTGGAAGGTGAAATGAGCACTAAATACATCATTTTAAAATGAATTGCTGACAGTGTGATCAGTTTCCCCACACTCTAGTGGCATGTGCTCTGATTTCAGCCTCATTTCAGCCTCAGCAGGGCACCTTTCTCTGTGGCTGCATTTATAAACCAGAATAGGGAAAAGGCTATTATAAATATGGTATAGCATTACCTATATTAATCAAAGTCTGTCCCCCTTCATTTTTCTTCCTAATTTGTGCCTTTTTGCACAAGGTCAGTAAATCATACCATGAATTCTTGGTCCAGAAAGTGTTAACTTTAATGAATATCTCAGTTACATGGTTATGTATGTGATAATAAAATATTACTCTGTTTAGATGTGCAGGAATTTAATTAAAATAATCTCTTAAAATATTCATTACATTTAGCCCCTGAGGCTTAGAACAACACAAGAAAATGCATTTCTTTTCCATTTACTGTTTTTAAATAAACCATTCCTATAGAGTGAAATAGCAATCTATTTTCAAGCAAATCAGATTGGATTTCTGTTTTATGTAGTCTGTTTTTATATTTAATTAAAAACTACATGCTATATGATGTGCAATAATTGCTATATCAAAAGCATACTTTTGGAAATGTATTTTTTAAAGGGTTCGACTATATTTTCTCCAATTACGTAGATCTTTTATATGGCAATATATAAATGTCAACTTTCTCTCCTATTAACTAATCATAATCTAGCATGCTGGAAAATATTTTATAAGGAAAACACTAATATGAAGTTCTTTTAGTTACAGTAAAAAAAAACCCCTGCAGAATACATTTATTCACTAAAGATACACAGCATGATAACTTGTAAGCTTAATTAATTAAATGAAAAAATTCATAATCAAAACTTCTGTAAGGAATAACTAATACAAAATAAAATCACACTTGTATTTCATGAGCTAATAAAATTGTACCTGTCAGCTTTGACATATTAGTCTTGACCAATTGACAGTCCCAAAATACCCATTTAAAAGTTACTCTTATTTTGATGTGTTAGAGATGCTACCTTTAAAATTTCAAAATAATTTATAAATAAGTACTTTATTGATTAAAAATTATCTCAGATTAATAAAAGCATAGACAACTAACAGTACATTATTAAAAGGAGATATTTTTTAAAAAATAATAGAAATCCAATGGTCTTTTCTGAGAAAGCTGGGGACACAATGAGAACATCAAAAATTTCCTTTGTTGATTTTGATCATGCATAAAGAGGAGGAGATATAATGTAACCAAAATGGAATACAAAAAAAAGTGTAAGAATTGCAGTCCTCAAAAAGAAAAATTAAAAAGCTCTTTTAATTCTTCTTTCTTATTTTGCTGTGTATATTTTAAGTGAAAACTATTACAATACCATTTAAAATAAGTAAGAAGCTCCTACAGAGTACACATAGAAGCAAAAGACAACAGTTGTTTGAACTCAATTAATAAAATTCTCCTTAGGTGAAAGGCAAAAAGACGGTACACAGATGGCTACGTGTATGGCTTTGATAGTCATGGAGCTTGGATAGGCACTTCATCATTCTGCCTACCTACACTTATCTGTTAAAATTATTATCAAATATCAGCCAGGATGCAGTCGTGAATCACAGGCTGCTCCTTGTCTTCAGGGGAATGATACAATGAGGGTCTATTCATCAGTGCGGCAATTGGCACAAGTAATTAGTTCCCTAGACTGAGATCTCCTACAAAGCCTATTTCAGTCAGCACCACAAACATATGACGATGTAAAGCTAATGAAAGCTGCTAAAATTTGTTAACCTTTTCTGCCATCAATCCTTCTAATATTCTATGCTTCAGTCTTATGCAAAGGTGGTAAATTATTAATTTGTCATTCATCCATCCTTCTGAATTTTGAGTCAAATTAAATGATGTCATTTTTCTTGATAACAATTAAAATTATAAGAGATGTTAAGCTGCTATTATAAAATTATTACTAAATTAGGTAACAATACATTCTAGTATAATGCATGAGGGTGAAGTCAAATCCAACAGCTATTAAAGCATGTGAGCAATATTTTTCGTCATAGCATAGAAAAAACAGAAGAATTATAAAATCATTCACAAATTAACAAGTAACCCAAAGACAATATGTATAAGAGTAATAACCAAAATTAGGAGGAAATAGAACTATGATATTTATTTTTGTGCTCTTTGATACTAACAAAAAATAATCACAATAGTAGCCTTTGGCTAAAACAAAAGCACCAATATAACAGGAACTGAGAATTTGCTCATACAATAGAAAAATTTTTAAGATAAGTTTCATCTTCAAATATAAATGTAGTACCAAAAATTTAAAAATACTTAGATACAGTCCAAAAAAAATAAAAAACTTTTACCTCAGCATAATGTTTACAATATCCTGAAGCTATATCTCAGACTATCTTTCTCAATACAAGTAGTTTAACTCCTGTTAACAACAATTTAAAATAATCTGAAGACAAAGCAAAAATCACTTATTTCAGAGCACAGATCTAGAATGTATTATAAAAATCTTCTAGAGAGCCCACAACTTACCGTACGATTTCTCGAGAGTCTCTCCATTATAAAGCACTGCTCTCCAGTGATACAGGATACAAACCCTCAAGGAACTTACTCAAAATGGAATAGCTATTAGCCTCATTTGGAAAAAAATAGCATTTATCATCCAATTTCTGATGCTGAGAGTAATACATATTCTTTGGGGAAAAAAGTCATACTCATTTTTTTCAGATAAGGGTAATTACTAGCATGTTTAAAGTCATTTACATAGAAACAGACCTGGGCCTAAAAATCCAATGTTTTATCCCCCAATCCTGCTCCCTCCAATAACATACACTCTTAGTATTAAATTTTATCACTGAAAAAATGAGGCATGCTTTGTCATTCTAGAACAGTATTGGGGGTGGCTCAGTCATTAGGCGTCTGCCTTCGGCTCAGGTCATAATCCCAGGGTCCTGGGATCGAGCCCCACATTGGGCTCCTTGCTCAGCGGGAAGCCTGCTTCTCCCTCTCCCGCTCCCCCTGCTTGTGTTCCCTCTCTCACTGTGTCTCTCTCTGTCAAATAAGTAAATAAAATCTTAAAAAAAAAAAAAAAAAGAACAGTATTGGAAAGGGGAATGTGTAGGTTTCAATCACCAACTTACTGTAAGTTTTGATCTTTCACATGAGGATTTCACTGTCATTTAAGAAATACTTCTACCCCTCACTAAAAGCCCCTTGTAGGGGAAAAGAGGATAAGAAATTGGCAAATTGGCATAATCGAGCCAACTGTCTTCCCATGACATTATGAATTAATTAAGTTGTATATTTTTGGGGTTATCACCAATGGTATGGACAGAAAAATTTTAAAAACTTGGAAGTATTCAGAAACCAACTGTTGATCAAATACAAGCATGGGTAAGATAAGAAATTACTTACTCTGAGAATTTAGAAATATATATATCTGGATCACTATATAGCTTTAAATATCTGTACCTATCTAAAAAATGATATTATTATGTGATACCACATTCACAAACTTAACCTATATCCATTTCCACTAATAATGAAAACTAAGATCCCAAAAAGTATTCAAGTTAAGGATGTGAGCCTAGGCCACATAACATCTGGAAATAAAGACTTCTCTATAAAAGGTGCTGTAGTTAGGTCCCCTATTAGTACACTCTCCAAGTACTAAAATTTTTAATAGAAATACATGTCTTTGAAAAGTTGTGGATGACACTAAAATTAAATGCTCTAACTTTTCTTTCTAATGATTTTCTGCAATTCTTTGACCTAATTTCAAAGCCTGAGATTAAAATTATAATAAAAGTATAACTGTCTTTTTCTAATTATAAGCATAAGTCATCTAATTGTCTTTATACTTTTTCAAAAAAACCTACACACTTATGTGTTTATATACACATACCTTTAACATATCATTAAAATCTACATAATAGAATATAAAACAATGTCATTTTAATATACAGAATATATATTTTCTGTTCTACAAGAGTAGAATCAAATAGATTGTTAAAATATATCTTAGAGGGAAATATAACTCAAGCATTAATAGATAGTCTATTAATTCCCTTTCTGAGCTCCAATGTTGTTAGTGATTTGACCAAGTAAAACAAATGAACAAGTATTACCCAAATGACAATCAGGTGGAAAAGGTAGAAGTAAAAGAAAGAATCAATCAATAACTAAGGTATGATCCACTTTCTTCCTCTAATAGTTAAATGGCTCAACTATAAATAATCTATTATTTTTCACATGTAAATTTTAAGACTTTATAAAGTTCAGGGTTTTTTTGAAAAGTATAACAAGTCAATGAGCCAATTAACAATGTATAAATGGACGAATACTGAAATAGAATCCTAAAATATTTTCTAGTAACAATGACTGACTCTACCTTGAGCCAGCTGCCAGGAATACAAGGATTATTAAGATATTGTCCTGGCCTCATGGGGAAGACAGAAGTGAAAATAAATAATGAGAATTCAAAAAACTGTGTGTAATAGAGCAGAGCTCTATTAAATGGCTATTAAAATGCACAACTCCAGGGGGCAGTGTTCACATCAAAATTTGTATAAAAGGCACTCCTGGATTTGTGCAATGCCAATTTTGGTTTTCTATATGAACACCCTTGAGAATGACAGGGTGCTATGAGAACACCTCATCTTTTTCCCTTTCCATACAATGCTCAGGCTCCTTTCTTTCTCTCCCAGAGTTAAATCTAATCTTGGGGAAAGGGAACAGAATAAGGCCCTTCAGACGCTATCAGTAGCAGAAATGGTGTTCAGGACTAAGTATGTTGTCAAAAAGTCAAAAAACAGGCAAAATTCAATACACAGAATAAAATAATCAAGGGAAAAAGGGAAACGTTAACATTTACTTCCCTGAAGTCATTAAGTTCATATAGCTTTATTAAAGTAGACTTTTTTTACATTACTCTATTAAAATTGATTATATTAATTACTAAAATCAGTGATAGCTACATATATATTCCAATTATTCCATAACTTAAAGGTACTAACACTTATTCAAATTTAGTCAGATATATGTATGTCTGCAATCTCACTGTTGTGTCATTTTAATGTAACTTGGACCTCCATCAATAAAAGAATGCTAGTTTCAAAAAGAAAAACTGTCATAATGCAATTATATTAGAAAAATTTCCCATTTTCCATCTTATCCACTTCCTTGTGACAATACCTGATAAATCTTGGATAGCCATAACAAAAGTCAGCAATAAATTCTTCTGGCTAACGAAAAGTTCTAAATCCTAGACAATTTTAGTACTTCATATCTTGTTCTAAAATTTTTATAGTACCTGTTTCTTAAATTCCTGTATCTGGCTCACTTTCATTTCTATATTTTTAGATTAAAAATTCATACTAGATATTAGCTACAACTTAAACAAATGGTAACCTCTAAAAAGAAGTAAACATTTTCAGTGTACTGTCAGCTAGAAGATAAAAGTGCTTAAGTTCTAGAAGGGTTTCACTTTCTGCATAAATCTTGATGAAATAACGTTCAGATCCTATAGGGCATCACATAATATAAAAGAATGCTTTATCTCACAAGCTGAAATCTACTGTGCCTTCATGCAGATAGATAGAAAGAATATTAACTAAAACCAAGAACCAACTATAAATCAAATGGAGGTGATCTATGCACTGTGCTGTCTTAATAAAAAGGGAAAAAAAAAAAAACAACAAAACCCTTCAACTACCTGGATCCAAAAGGAGACATCTCCTAAAGCAGAATTATTTCTTTATTGAAGCCTGATACAGAGATTCGATATTATATAGCGTCACTAGAGAATTGCATATACTACTTAATTATGTAAATTATATTTTATATAGTTATGAATTTCTGCATGGTACTATTCAATGTATTTCTCTGTTAGCTTTTAGAGACATTTAGATACTCATCTTCAACTAGTTATTATTCAGCATAATTTACAAAAATATAATTTTGCAATAAGGTCAATTCTTTAAGAAATAATCACATACTTTTCCTGGCTGCTGTTAGCCTATTAGTCATTTCTTTATTCACTTAGCATTTTTACTAGGAAGTAAGCAAAGTTATAAGAAAATAAAGATCTAGGGTTATTGCACTACCAATTAAAACTCTAACAAAAGACAAATGAAAAAAACATTTTAAATAAATGATGTTGAATACTAGAAGCCCTAAAACTCACCTCTGTAGCCACACTATTTAAACAATTCTGATTTATTTTCCCCAAAAATCTGATTTAAAAAAAAGTAATTCACCAAGTATCTATTTAGTGCCAACTATGTACCACTCTTGGTACATCCATATGAATATGCTTTTATAATTTTTTATGTTATAATCAGGACAAGAAAATCATCACATATCAAAAATAATACAACTTTAAAACAGACAGCATTTACTGCATTTGGCTACTCTGTACTAGCCATCATGCTTTTATAGACATTATCACCAAGCCTCACAGCAACCTGCCAAAATACTGTTATTTTCATTTTAAAGATGAAGAAACAAAGCCTTACCCATCAGTAATAACTATGAACTTCAAAGCCAATGAGCTTTTCACATGACATTTCCTCTAGAAATCCACTGGATACTACTTAGCTATGATCAAAGTACTAATTAACCCTGCCTGAGAGGATTGAGGATTTCATTAAGGTTTTAATGAGGATCTATTTTGTAAGTTCCATGAGGACAAGGGTTTGTGTCTATCTAATTCACTGGCCAAGCACAGTAACTGGAACAAAGCAGGCACTTAATAAATAACCAATTAAAGAACAAGCTGACTTTTTAAAAGAAATTTAAATGATAAACGGGAGTCTGCTGTGCAAAACGGAAAAGGCACTCTAAGCAGAAGAAAGAGCGTGGACAATGGCATAAAGACGTAAAAAGGCACCTTTATCTTAGGACCTTTGGGTAGCAAAGATCATTTCAAGGCAGCCTCAGAGTGGCAAAAAGCTAAGGTAGGAAACACAGGTTTAGAACCAGATTTCAAAAGACCTTGTATAATTAACTGAAGTAGTTCTCTTTACATCTTAGTCGACAACCAAGTTTTTCTCAAAAGAAGACTAATATGATCAGCCTTATATGTTACATGGCAACAACATAAAAAAAGGCAGTAGGGATGGAACCTAAAGCTACTATTCAAGAAACCTATTTGAGGGGCACCTGGGTGGCTCAGTCATTAAGCGTCTGCCTTCAGCTCAGGGCATGACCCCAGGGTCCTGGGATCAAGCCCCTCATCGGGCTCCCTGCTCAGTGGGGAGCCTGCCTCTCCCTCTCCCACTCCCCCCTGCTTGTGTTCCCTCTTTCGCTGTGTCTCTCTCTGTCAAATAAATAAATAAAAATCTTTAAAAAAAAAAAAAAGAAACCTATCTGAAGTGGAATAGATAAGATTTGGTGAGACATTCAATATGGAAGGTGAGGAAAAAGGAGATGAGAACAAAATTGAGGTTTGTGACAAAGGGGCAGGGAGGGGATAAAGATGCTATTTAACTGAAATGACAGCAGGTTAAGTAGGTGTGGTTGGGAGAATAATCATGTCCTGGACACCTAATAACGTCTGGGCAGCTACATCTAATAAGTAATCACTGTAACTTGGGAACTGAAAAAAGCAGCCTGGGCTAGAGATATGAAATTGGGAGATTGATCAGTGTTGGGAGTTGAGGAATTTAGATATTCATCTAACAAAAACTTACTATTGTAAGTGAGTTATGTGCTAGATCCAGAGAAAACTATATTGAAAGGACAGGAGAAGAGTTAAAATGAAATCTGGGAAATTCCAAAACTTAAAACATTGCAGAACAGGAAAGCATCACTGAAACAGAAAATGTTCCTTACAATCAGTAAGATAATAAGGGAACCAAAATAGAATGGTGCCAAAAAAGACAAAGAAGCCAAGTCTCTTCAAAGCATCGAGTGGGCAGCAATACTGAATTCTACATAAAAATGTTTAGAAGGGCTGGGCACCTGGCTGGCTCAGTTGGTGGATGTGACTCTTGATTTCTCGGTTGGGTGTTTGGGCCCCACAGTGACTGCTGAGGTTACTTAAAAATAAAATCTTAAAAAAGTTTAGAAGGATGAAGAATGAAGGAAAGCTTTTATGCATTTTAAGATATATAATTTATATGTTATAAAGTTCACCTGTTTAAAATGTAAAATTTAATAGTTTTAGTATACCTACAGAGTTGTGCAGCTGTCACCACAATCTAATTTTAGAATACGTTTATTTTCCCCCAAAGAAATCCCATACCCCATACAAGTTATTTCCCATTTTCCCTTCCTTGAGAATGGACATGTAGAGGATCTCACAGTATGCCGGGCAGAAGGTAGGTGAATGTGTTTGCTCTGGCTTGGATCTTCTTAAGTCCAGACCAATTTTAAAATAAAACAAATTGTGATTGGTAAAAGCATTTTTATTCATACTGGAATTTTTTGGAGAGCCTAAGGGCTATGAGAATACATAATTTTTAAAAAACATTTCCAGGGGCACCTGGGTGGCTCAGTAGTTAAGCGCCTGCCTTCAGCTCAGGTCATGATCCCAGGGTCCTGGGATCAAGCCCCGCATCAAGCCCCGCACTGGGCTCTCCGCTTAGCAGGAAGCCTGCTTCTCCCTCTCCCACTCCCTCTGCTTGTGTTCCCTCTCTCACTGTGTCTCTGTCAAATAAATAAATAAAATCTTAAAAAAAAACAAAAACATTTCCAGTATCTCTAAAGTACCAAAGAACTGAGTTTACATTTTTTTTTTAAGATTTTTTTTTTATATATTTGAGAGACAGAGCACAAGCAGGGGGAGGAAGACAGGGAGAGGGAGACAGACAAGCAGACTCCTTGCTGAGTGGGCAGCCTGACACAGGACTCCATCTCAGGACCCCGTGATCATGACCTGAGCTGAAACCAAGAGTTAGACACTCAACCGACTGAGCCACCCAGGCGCCCCAGAACTGAGTTTACCTTTTAAGAGAGACTCATTAAAATCAAATGTATAATTAATTCATACTGTAAGATATATAATAGCTAAAGTTTTGGGGCAATATATATTAAAGACCAATAATCTTTACAATTTCTGGATAGGATATAAAAATATTTTGGCCTCATTTACTGTAAAAGACTTAAAATTAATCACCCTAGCTCTACCATATACCAGATCCATGACCTTTACATAAGTCACTTACATCTTTGGGCTTCTATTGCCTTACCTAAAATAATTGTAACTTGTTTAGCCCACCCTACAGGGCCATAGTGAGGAATCAAATGAAATGGGAGTATGTGAAATTGCTTCAACAACAGTGAAATGCTATGTAAATGTAAGGTATTATTTTTAGTTAATAATGAATTTAAGTGTGGCTACGTTTACCTGCCATTACTTTGATAAAAGCATGTGCTTACAGTTGTATTACCAGTGACTTCAAACATGATTTAAAAATAAAAACCTAAGAAAGCCCTGATTAAAATGCCCTTAAACAACCCCTGATAATAATTAGCTCCAAGTCCCTGGCAATGATTAACTTTCTTTCTTTAAAGATTTCCCTATGTGAGACATTTTATATAAATGGAATCATACAATATGTAGAATTGTATGATTGGCTTCTAATGTTTTTGAGGTTCATCCATGTTGTAGCAGGTAACAGTACCTCATTCACTGTGCATTTTGTTTGTCCATTTATCAGTAAATGGATATTTGAATTTTTTCCATTTGGGAGGGGGAAATCTTGGATTTTACAACTAGAAAACTTAAGTACTCACTTGGTTACCTATCTAGCATTCACTTCTCTCCCCTTTCCTCTTTCCTAAGAAGTGCAATTTTCCTAATTATTTTTTCCTAACAATTACAATTTTGACAGATATCACTTCTTAAATGGTCAGATGACTTACAGAAAGCTTACTTTAAGCCAATTATGACAATCCTGTCATTCTGGCCAGTGATTGGTTGCAGAATCTAGCTTTAAACCAATCCTTGCATAACATTTTTGCCTGGCAATCATTTTTCACCAATCTGAAAAGAAAAACTTTTATTCAGTGGTTGAGACAGTAGTTCTTCCTTTTTCCTGATGGGCTGAAACAAGGAAATGTTAGACCCAGTTGCCAGGAGTTATAACACAACCAGTTAGAAGACAGAGTGGGGTAAAAGTTTACACACCCAGAACTGCAAAAAAATGGAGCTGAAAACCTGCCCCCAAGACTTTGCACACCTACACTTCTTATAATAAAAGATAATATACTTCTTCACAAGTTACTGAAATGAAGAATTTCACTTCATTTAGAGCCAGGTTTTTTATTACATGCCTTTGAAACCATCTAACAGATACAAGGATTATTGGTGATGCCATTAGCAATCTGAATACAGTTGTGAAAGGAAAACTAGATAATAATAAACACATGTTTTGGTGGAGATAGTTAATACTTTGAAAAAATTTTTTTGACAATGAAAGGAATTAGGGAAATAGGGTGGTAGTTTAAAGAGGGTAAAGAATATATGTAAGCATGTTTGCAGAGGGAAAAGACTAAGTTCAAAAAAAAAAAAAAAAAAAAACAGAAGACTGAAGATGACATGTGGGAGAAGGGCAGGCACAGCACTGTAGAGAGACAGAAGATGCATGATCCTGTAAAGAAAGTGTAATTACCCTGGAAGTGAAAAAAGTCACCTCCTTCTCATTGGCAAGATGGAAGGATGTAAAGCTCTGTACATTCACGAGTTTAGGGTTTAAAAGAAGAAAAACTGAAGATCTGATTTTGGACTGATTATTTCTATTTTCTATACTCAATAGTAAGCTTGTGACAGAAGAATAGAATAAAGGGGTAAAAATTAGAAGAGTTGCCTTGGGGAATATGAAAGAAAGCTGACTAAAAGCAAGTTTAAGGATGGCTAAGTAGTTATGAAGTTCTAGCAGAGATTGGAAACCATTCATCTAGAGTGGCACTAATCTGTACAACTGTGATTTTTCCCCCCAGCTATACTCAGCATAAGAACAAGACTAAAAAGAGCAGCTAGCAAAACTCACTCAAGATTTAGGACTGATTTGGCTGGCAGGCCAAAATAGGGAAGGTTAAGGAAAATGAGTAGGCTAGTGAGGATGTCTGGGTTGGGTAAGAATGATAAACCTGTGATCCTTCTGGACTTCAGTAAACTAATACAGGATTTATTAGACATTGATTCATTGAGAAACCAAATTTACCCTGCTTTCCACATCACTAATATTGACAATAATTTGGTTTCCCAATGAATTAATCAATGTATCTGTTTAATTAATGTATCTAGCCCCTTTACTTAATATTATGAGTTTCCAACTTGTACTAAAACATGTCTAGAAGAATGGAAGCTTATACTATATTTGAAGACTGTCTTCAGTCTACGATCTATAGGGTCACTCTAGTAAATAGTCACAGGGCTGGACAATGTGCATGCAGAGAACAATCTGAAGTCTCAGAAAGACAGGACCTCTTTCTTTTGAGAAGTAGGTTACACTGTGCTCCTGGAAAAGAGATAGGAACTAAAAATTACTGATTGCCCACAGTATATCAGACACTCTGGTAAGAATTTTACATGTGGTTTCATTTAATTCTCAAAACAACCCTTTAAGTTAGGAATATAATCCCAATTTAACAAGTTAAATCCCAATTTTGCTACTAAGAAACAGAGCTAGACCTCACACCTGTAACTTTCCATTACCAAAAAACTCCTAGCAATGCTACTTCCATGCTGCTGTGGAGGAGATTTTCATATTAGGCTCATTAATAGATTCATTATGACAAATTATTATAAAGTTTAAATACCTCTTTTACAAAATGACAGACTGGAATGGGACCAAAAACTTTTTTTAAATTATATGAAAAACTATATATTGCAATAAAGAACAATTAGAAAACATACATTTTTCCAGCATTAGCATCACCCAAAATTGAATAGCATAGCTAATAGACTGGTGTGTGGGGGGTGGCAAGGGGTTATAAGGCTCTGTTGCTTTTTAACAGATAAGTAAAACTAAGGTAAATACTAAGTACTGTGTAGTGTAGGTCAGCATTTGAAAAGCTTTGGAACTATTAATATTCACTGAATGTTTCCAGTAGTTCCCACCACTTGCCCCAAATATGGAAGCACTACATGGTTTATAAGCATATACATGAAGGACTATCAGAGCCAAGAACCACTGCTTTGGCATTCAGTACATCCATTTCTCTCAACCTCAGGCCCCTATATCACATTTTTGTTGTTGTTGTTGTTGTTGTTAAGATAGTTTATATAAGTTATAGGTAGAGAGAGAAAAAAGCAAAGAAAAATCAGCCGCCCTAGTATGACGTTTTTATCTTTAAATAAATAATTTAAAGGCTTAAATGCAGCAGCAAACCACCATAATCCAATACTTCCTGCCTTTAATCCAAAACTCTTAGGAAAATACTGGTGAAAGCAAATAACTGATTTTAACTAGCATAAAAAAATATTATATACTTGCTTTGCAAGTGAGATAAATTAGTGAAAAGTATGTGCTCCTCATCCACAGGGACAAAAGGGCTTATTATGTTACACTTCCAGGTTTTTAAGACAGTTGGAAGCCACTTCTTTCAATGGTTGCTGTCATTTCCTAGAAACTTTGTAGTACTTTCAATTTTGAAGCAATTATTCACATTCTGAAGTGATTTATTTTCCTCTCTTTACTACATTTCAATTTGTCTGGCTCTGAATGACCAGCACTGTTTTGGCTTAATTATATTCATTTACAAATATGTTTTAAGTGCCCACTACTATTTGAAAAGGTTGAGGTGCTGTAACAGAGACTCATATAAGGAAAACAGTCTGTAATCTCAAGGCACTTACAATCTAATAAATGGGATAAAATAAGCAAACAATGAATTATATGGCATTAAGATCCATGCCATAAGAAAAGTAAAAATCCAGAGCTTTGGAAATTGAAAAAAAGGAGTAAGTGATCACATATGTTTTAAAGAGATCAGGAAATGCTTTAAGGAGCAAGAGATTTTTGAGAAAGATCCATAAGAAGGGGTCAAGTTTCAACTGATACACAAGGAAGAAGATGGCATTGTAGGCTTTTCAGCAAAAGCATAGAGGTCAGAAAATTGGAAGCAGTCCTTTTGGTTGGCCCCAGCAGAAAATGAGGTATGAAAGAATTGTTGGGGCCTGGCCATAACATAAAAGACAGGGATGAAAAACTAATGCGTTTATATTTCACGCATTCACTCACTCATTTAATCAACAAACACTTATTGAATATCAATGATGCATAAGGACCTGTACCAGGCAATGGAGATTTACAGAGTTAGTGGATGATAAAGTTATTATTCTCAAGGACCTCACAGTACAATGGAAGAAACAGATATATGAAGAGACAATTATATACAAAACATTCCTTGGGAACAAAGTGGAAGGGCATTATCCTGGAAGGCAGTAACACACAAATTGAGTCAAAGAGTTAACAGATGTTTACCAGGAGAATAAGGAAAGGAAAAGCATTCTTTCTGAGAGAATAGCATTCGCAAAGCCAAAGAAGAAACAACTGGGTATGTGCTAAACTGAGATGTTTCTAGAATTTTCGGGCAGTACAGGCAACAAGGGGCCAAAGAAGCAGCTACAGAAATAGGAAGGGGCCAGATCACAGAGAATCATCTGAAGAGTCCAATTCCTGTTTAAAAGCCTATGCATGACTTTTTTCAGGACTGACCACAGTTAGTTACAAAGGCCTTACCTGTCAGGCATCATGGGGAAAGCTGCCCTCCATCAGCCCCAAACTAGACTTGCTATATGGCCAATGCACTCCAGTCTCTGAAGGGAGTTGTACTCAAGGACTCAGGTCCCACTGGCCAGTCATATTCTTAGCATAATTGCATTCCTAGCCCTTCCACCCCTTTATCCCAAAGTTTCTTCATCTGAAGCCTTGGGCAGAGGCCCTCTTCAGGCGCTCTGCCCAGGTCTTCTTACCAGACGAAGAAAGGGAAACCTTGAAGACACTTTGCCCCACTCTCACTCAGTCTACTCTGAGCCCTTCCCCTTTTCCTTCTTCTAACCTCATGGTCCATAAACTGCTGTAGCCTTTTGTTCAGGGTTTCCTCAAGAGTGAGATGACCCTAACATTTATACTGATCTATGCTGATCCATACTGATTCACCTGACCTTCCATCAGTGCAACATTTCATGGCGGGAAAATGGAACAGGGGAGTCCTGCAGTTTTAGACTCTTGTTTATGCCACCAGAGTAAGTTATTAAAGCCTTACTCTTTCATTTTTGGTTTGTGGCTTTAATCAGCTACTCTGATCCTTGGTAGCTCAGCTCTCTCATAGCTCAGCTGAGCTCCTGACATCATCCATGTCATGCTGAAGAGTTGGGTTTTGTCTTGTAGCAATGGGGAGATACTGAAGAGTTTTAAGTATTATGACTGCAGAACAATAACTCTAGGAAATATACAAAAATTAGATTAGAAGAAATATCAGAAATGAGAACACAAGTAAGGAAGTGATTGGAATAATTTAAGCAAGATAAGGGTTTTCAACATTAATTTTTAAATTTTCTATTTTTCTGATTTATCCCATTAATGTGTTATTGAAATGTGCTAAATTTCTCTGTGATACAAGGTAGGCAACAAATAAGTAAGGCATGAAAGTAAAGTTCAAGGACATAAGGCAATTTATTCAAAATAAAATGAGTTCTAAAGCATATGATATATAAAGCTGATTAAATGTTACATGCAGTAAAACAGGCCTAAAACTAAGGTAGAGATCAAAGTCCTGAAGCTAAGTAAAGATGGCAAGAGAACATAGAAATGGCTCAGTTAATACCCTATGACCCAGCAATTGCACTACTGGGTATTTACCCCAAAGATACAAATGTAGTGATCCGAAGGGGTACATACACCCCAATGTTTACAGCAGCAATGTCCACAATAGCCAAACTATGGAAAGAGCCAAGATGTCCATCAACAGATGAATGGATAAAGAAGATGTGGTATATATATACAATGGAATATCATGCAGCCATCAAAAAAAAACCATGAAATCTTGCCATTGGCAACGATGTGGATGGAACTAGAGGGTATTACGTTAAGCGAAATAAGTCAATCAGAGAAAGACATGTATCATATGATCTCAATGATATGAGGAATTCTTAATCTCAGGAAACAAACTGAGGGTTGCTGGAGTGGTGCGGGGTGGGAGGGATGGGGTGGCTGGCTGATAGACATTGGGGAGGATATGTGCTATGGTGAGCACTGTGAATTGTGTAAAACTGATGAATCACAGACCTGTACCTCTGAAACAAATAATACATTATATGTTAAAAAAAAAAAAAAAAAGATAGTAGGAAGGGAAAAATGAAGGGGGGGGAATTATAGGGGGACACAAACCATGAGAGACTATGGACTCTGAGAAACAAACTGAGGGTTCTAGACGGGAGGAGGTTAGGGGGACGGGTTAGCCTGGTGATGGGTACTAAAGAGGGCATGTATTGAATGGAGCACTGGGTGTTATACGCAAACAATGAATCATGGAACACTACATCAAAAACTAATGATGTAATGTATGGTGATTAACATAAGATAGTAAAAAAAATTAAAAAAAAAAATGGCTCAGTAAATGCTACATCAACTCAGCCTAGAAATGACATACATGTCCTCTACCTACATATATTCCTTTGTCTTACCAAGTCTCATGACTCCAAACAGGAAATGTGATCCCTGGTTGGGTAGCCATTTCCCAGCAACAGCTCTAATGGAAAGCCAGAATGAAACGATCATGATCAGCTACTATTTCTGCCACAGATAATAATAAATACCACAGAGAAAAATGAAACATGAAAGAGCAACAGAAAACATGACAGAGGGCATATGAGATCATTTAAAATAAGATGATTAGGGTAGGATTCTATGAGAAGGTAACACTTGAACAAAGACCTAAAGGAGGTGAAAGCTTCAGTTATGCAGATGTCTTGGAAAGAAAATTTTAGGCAAGGACAACAGTAAATCCAAAGGTCCACTTTGTGAGACCATGGAACTGCAAAGAGACCATTCTGGATGGATGAAGAGTTATAGTATAAGTAGAGACCAAAAAGTTACTAAGAGGATGAGAAGAACTTTTGAATATTTTAAGCAGAGAAGTAACATGCTCTGCCATGTTTTAACATGGTCACTCCGGCTGCCGCAAGAGCCTGGTGTAGGTGGGAGAGTGATATTAGAACCCCGGAATCCAGTTTGTAGACCTTTGCAATAATCCAGAAGATGATGATGTCTGGAAACAAGTGGCAACAGTAGAAATGGTGAAAAGTCACTGCATTCTAGATATATTTTGAAGGTTGAGTCAAAAGAACATGCTGACAGATCGTACATGGGGTATGAAAGGAAAAGAGGCAATGATATTAGGATTTTGATCTCAGAAACTAGAGAAATAGAATCAACATTAACAAAGATGAAAGAGAATGTGAGAAAAATAGCTTTTGATAAAAAAGGTCAGGAATTTGGTTTTAAACATGTTATGTTTAGGGTGCCTATTAGGAACCAATTTTCCTCTTCTACTTAGGCAAATGGCTAAGCCACATTTCCAATCTCCTTTGCAATTAAGCATAGGCATATGACTGAGCTCTAGTCAGTAAAATATGAGCAGAAATGATACAAGCCACTTCCAAATCTAGCCTATAAAACTTTTTGATACACAGTTGTCCATGCTCCTCCCACTGGCTTGATGCAGATGGCAATCTAAGAACTGAAGACAATGGAGCTGTAAGATGGAATAAATCACTTATCAGAAACATCTATTCTGTACTTGATATGAAAAAGAAATAAAGTTCTATTACGGTTAGCTACTGAATGAGATTTTAGGATTTATCTATTAAAGCAGCTTGTATTGCTACAAACAATACAAATATCCAAACAGAGATGTTGAGTAGACAATTAAATATAAGAGTGGAGTTCAAATGAAAGGACCTCACAGGATATATAATCTGGGAGTCAACAAAATATCTTGTTTATATAATATAAACAGATACGAACTGGGTAAGATCTTAAAGGAAGTGGGTAGACAGAGGGAAGAGAAAAGGAATACTCCAAAGACTAAAGCCTGAGTAACCCCAATAATAAAGAGCTTGACAAGATAAGGAGAAACTAGCAAGGAATTTTGAAGAGTGGCCACTGATAGAAAAATCAGACGAATACGGTTTCCGAGAAGCCAAATGGAAATATAATTCAAAGAGGAGGCAGTACTCAGACATATCAAAGGGTATCAATTAGTCAAGAAAGATGAAGATTGAGAACTGACTATGTGATTTGGCAATATAAATGTCACAGGTGACCTTGAAAATAACTGTTTCAGTAGAATGGTAAGAGAAAAGCCTCAGTTAGTTCAAGAGAGAATGAGAAGTGAAACTCACCAAAGAAACAAATCTTTCAAAGTTCTTCAAGCATAATAAAGAAGCCCATCTATATTCTATACTGGACACAGTATATTATAAACACTTGGGAGGAAAAACCCTGAATGCAAATAGTCCTAACAAATAACATTAAATAAAAGTCACAGAATTTTGCCATACAAAGAGATTCTACTAGATCTGGACACAACAGAATATCCGAGGTAAGAATAAGTTTAATTTAAAAAGACAAAAAGTGAAAATCAAAAAGATGTCTAAGGGTTCATTTATATTCGACTCATTAATCTGCAGAGGCAAGGATTCTAGTGTATTGTGAAGGCAAGTTTATTAATTAGGGCTCGTATTTCAAATATTGATACTCAGTATCAATATTCAACTTTGAATAGGAAGAGAAAGACTAAAAATTCATTAATGGGGGCTGAAATAGTCTAATAAGTAACATTATTGTATTAATTTCAGTAACTAAAATATGGACTGTCTCAAAAAAGAAACCCACAAAGAACCAAATAAATTTTAGTAATAAAACATTGAATCTTATATAATCACATTATTAATGTAAACTGAGGAGGCTATAAATGGAAAAGTAGAATAGTATACATTTAAAATGAAATACAAACAGTACTACCAAATCAGATAACGTTTGTGTCAGAGCTTTCATACATTCTAACTGGGGTGCACAGTAACCACACAGGCTACACATCCATTTTGTTTTAAAAGTTCTTTGCTATAGTCACTAAAGCTCATCTCTTAATCATATTAGAACACTATCACATTAAAATGCACTGCTGGAAGGTGCCCCACTGAGAATTTATTTATTTATTTATTTTTAAAGATTTTATTTATTTATTTGACAGAAAGAGACACAACAAGAGAGGGAACACAAGCAGGGGGAGTGGGAGAGGGAGAAGCAGGCTTCCCGCTGAGCAGGGAGCCCAATGCGGGGCTCGATCCCAGGACCCTGGGATCATGACCCGAGCCGAAGTCAGACGCTTAACGACTGAGCCACCCAGGCGCCCTGAGAATTTATATTCTTGCCTTTATACCCATATTATCAGCTTTTCAAATTATTGTAGTTAAAAGTTTACTTTTCATTATTCTATTTCATTCATTTGGTTTTAGGTGCTGGACTAAGGACAGATAGCATGGTAAAAAAAAGAAGCAAGCAAACTATTTTCATATCATTTACAATCTTGTCTGAATGACTATCTCAAAAGAGATCTTGTCACAGAAAAGAGTCAGTTTTAGTAAATGAGTATTGTGCGGGCTAACAAATATATAAATGAAAAACAGAAATTTTCCAAAGGGTTCAGGAGAGTCCCTTGGTCCTGTTTGTACTAAGAGATAGGAAAATTAAGTTGTTTGAGTTGTGACTCTTCTCTTTCAACTCCCAATATTTGGTAAAGTAACTTTTTTTAAAAGGTAAAAGTTAAAAGCCATAAACTCCTAAGTTTAAAATCTGTATAAAAGAAATTAGTTGTATCTTCTCAATAAAAGACCAATCTTTTCAGTCCTAATTTTCTCAAATAGCAATAAGCTATACTGGTTAAGCTTCTGTTATGTCTTTTTCAGCTTATTAGTTTTACTATAAATATAAAGTAACTTGCTAGTCTGCTACAGAATTTTCTTTAGTCATAAAAGTGTTAAAATATTGTTTATTTCAATTATGTAGTAAATTATAGCAAACAGGGTATATATATCCCAAGGTAGCAGTTCAAATCAAAAATCTACTAAATGTCTACTAAAATTAAAATATCTACTTAAAATTCACTAAGATAAATAAAATAATCATATTAGAGACTAACACCAAGAAAAACCCACACATTTTCATTTCCTAGAAAAATAAATGCAACTATACCTGAAAAAAATGCATTACTTTTTAAAAGAGAAAGCATTATCTCTGAATTTTATAAGGTTATTATCAACCCAAGTTGAAAAAACCACCAGAGGTAGATGTTGTTTAAATACCTTATGGTTTCATTTTACACTTCTCATATCAGGGTGAAGTCTTAAAAGTAATTCAAAAGGAAAATGAAAGTATTTTACTCAGAAGATAGAGTCCATATGTTCTTCAATCTGGAAACCCATTGGGAAAAAGACTTGAGTTTTTAAAAACTGAATTTTGACAATTGGAAGCTGATGTGGCTGTTTCTTCTCTCCGTGAAGAACTGAATCATTCTCAGGGGGAAGGAAATAGATCTTTATCAAGTATAGCAAAGCTTAACACCTGTTTAACTCCAAATTACTTAGAAAAAATTTAGTGAGTCTTCAGAATCTCACTCTCACAATGTGGGCTTATAATAAATACTTATTTCTAAGTTTAAGATATTTTTATAAGCTTAGCACAAGTCATAGCTACATATATGGGTCTGTCTATATTTCAAATTATACACTTTTTAACTCCATCTCAGTAAGTCTATTTCTTATTGCTATACATATTCAAACATCATTTTATTATTTCTTTTGTTAAGATTATAAGAGTACATTGTAACTAACTACTTATATGTCTGAAATACCATTACACTCTAAGATTCAGAACAGGGTCTATTTTTTTTTCCCTTTGTATGAACCCTCAGCTTCTAGCACAATGCCCAGGACCTAGTATACACTTTTAAAAGTCTGCCAAAAAGATAAATATGTAATTTCTTTATCCTAATCACTCTTTCCTAGACATATTTGAATATGAAGTTGACATATTCAAAGTTAAAATGATTTTGTTGTCAAAATCAAAGTAAAAATGGGCTACAGTTTTTAAAGGAGCCTCGATTCTATACAATATAGCATGAATTAGATAATGTGTGCTCTACTACTAATGCACATGATTCCTAATTTCATGTAACTTAACTAAAATAATTTTTATTACATATAATGTGAAAGGTGATTTAAGAACATATATTGACATTTTTAAATGTCTGTATTAAAAACAGTCAGGTTTTCATTAATGTATCAAAAAATTATATCACACTTAAAGTAACTAAGATATTGTGTGTGTGTGTGTGTGTGTGTGTGTGTGTGTGTGTGTGTGTGTATTTAAAATACAGATTTGTTTTGCTTTTTCTTTGAAGGGATTTAATTTTATTATGTTGTTAGGTAAAACTGCCCAATAGCAACCTCTTATGTTTTAGCTTCTTCCCCTCCAACTTCTTTTCCTACTTTGAAGAAAAATACAGTGGAATAAAAGATAAAGAAGATAAAGAACTTTTCAGAAAAACAATTCTCAGTAAAAGCAACTGAAGAAACATTGCATGAAAATGGAAATTACTGCCATAAGTATTCTCCAAACATCTGTTTTGAAAGATGTTACTTTATGATGATTCCAATGCTCTTCTTATACCTGATCTCTTCTATTATTAAAACTAATTTTTTAACATTTCCAAGTTCTAATCTGAAAAACTGTAGGATTTCTAATTACTGTTTTTGTTTATTCCTTAATAAATTTTGTATATTCTAGGTTGTATTTCCATATATATATATTTTTTAAATAATGTCACTATGTAATAGTACTGTAAAAGCAACATGGTATGTGAAAAACAGTACCAGATGGGAAGAAAAAAAGTATCTAGATTCTAGTTATGACTTCATAATTAATTAGCTATTGGATCCTGAGTAAAGTCATTTAATCTATTTGGGTCTCAGTCTCCTTTTCTATAAAATAAGAGGGCTGAATTGAATAATCTGTAAGTCTCTACCATTTGAAAATGCTATTACTTTGTTATTCTTTTGTTTTATTTTTTAAAAAGATTTCATTTGTTTATTTTAGAGTGAGCAAGTGAGTGAGTGAGAGAGAGAGCATGCACAAAGGGGAGGGAAGGAAGGGGAAAGGCAAAGGGGGAGGGAGAAGGAGAGAAGCTGACTCCCCGCTGGGTACAGACCTTGAAGCAGGACCAATCTCAAGAACTTGAGATCATGACCTGAGGAGAAACCTAAAAATAGGACTCTCAACTGACTGAGCCACCCAGGTGCCCCATATTTTGTTCTTCTTTTAAAAAACACATCCGGGGGCGCCTGGGTGGCTCAGTCGTTAAGCATCTGCCTTTGGCTCAGGTCATGGTCCCGGGGTCCTGGGATCAAGCCCCACATCGGGCTCCCTGCTCAGTGGGAAGCCTGCTTCTCCCTCTCCCACTCCCCCTGCTTGTGTTCCCTCTCTCGCTGTCTCTGTCAAATAAATAAATAAAATCTTAAAAAAAAAAAAAAAAAAACCACATCCGACTACTAGAGTACTTCATACACCCCTCTATGTATATGTTCAAAATCTTACTACTTCCCAATTCCACAGAAATCACACAGAATATTGTTTAAAGGCAAGGAAGTTCATGGAATTAATTCTTTTACTTCCCTATTATCATATATTTCTCTTGGGAGTAAGGAGGACAGAAAGTAATAATGCTACACTTTTTTGACCAATATAAAGAAGGTTTAGTATAGATGAACACCCCTAAATGGAAACCAAAAACATTTCGGTGGATTCTTTCTTTCTCCCTGTCACCCAAGCCTGTAGCACATATTGTGAATGAAGAAGTAAGGGTAAATTAATCTTTGATAAGCATATTGAGAAGAAAGCAATAGAATATTTATTTTTCTTCATCCTGTTCAATGACATACGCTAGGACACTGAAGTTGAGGGGGGAGGTAATAACAAGGTTAAGATATTCAATACTTGATTTTAATGCAAGGGTCGTTGTTTTGAATGCTTATGCTAATGATATGGGCTTGATATGGTACACCTGGCACATGAAAATAAGTATATAATAAATAAAGAAGAAATTATGAGGAATTCATAAAAGACAGAAAGGTAAAAAAAATCAAAGCTGACAGAATCAAATCTCAGACACACACAGAAGAGAAGTACTCTCAAGAACAAAGTGGGGGAGCTCCAGGCTAATGGCAACAGATGAAACCAGTGGGCAGAGATAGTGGTCACCTAAGACAATCTTTAGGTTGATTTCACCTCCCTCCTGGGCAGCAAGCAGAAGAATTGCCCACTCTTAAGTAAAGGGGTATGGACTCTTGGGTTAAAAGAAAGGCCGATCCCTAGCTAGCTACTGATGACCAAAAAGAATGGGATACTCCTGCAGGCGTATCAATTGCCCAGAAACCCTGTCTGGTCGCATGTTCTACCCTTTGCACTGTGAGGGGAAGGCATTTGACATGGTGACAGTATTTGTACATAATATATTTGATTTAGCAATTTCACTTCTAGGTATCTATCCTACAGAAATACAATATTCACAAAAATGAATATGTGTATCACTTCTATACTTCCATAGTACTTCTATAATAGGGAAATATTTGAAGCTAGCTGAAGATTCACCACTAGAAAAAGCTCAAATAAATTACAGAATTTTCATACTACTATATGATTTACCTGTTAAAAAAGAATGAGGTAAATATATGTGAAATAGCATGGAATGTAAGTGAAATGGGTAAGTAGATAAAGAATGCATAGAGCATGGCCCCAATTATGTTTTTAAAAATTACATGTCTTTATCAATGTAAGAGAAGAAACCAGAGGATTATATATCAAACTATTTACTTCCTCAACACAGGGAGGAAAGTAAGACTCAGGGGTAGGTATAGATAGTGAAGACTTATGCATAAGATTATTTTATAAGAACATTATTGCTATATATCCCATACAATTTAAAAAGAAAACAAAGTTTGCCTATTTGAATACTGACCTGAGAAATATCTTCCACATTTAGATAAGAAAATTTTTTCTAACAATGTCCACAGTACTCTATTAAATTCAGTATGTTACGAATAACTGGACTGTTCTCTACCACAACACACACATGCCAAAAAGCTATATGAACAAAGTACATTATTGTTTTCACTTTGTAAATATATTCAAGTAAAATGTTTAAAAAATCTTATCTTCTTTGAGTTTAACTGTCATTATTGCAAATACTTACTTGAGGCAGCTATGTGCTAATTCTGTATTCTCACTGTGGTATGGAAAAAACCCAGGAAACTTACACATTTCCAAACCTGGGGGGTTGCTGAAGCAGTCTGAATTCAGAATACTAAAATGCAGTCACTCCCATGTCTTTCCCTCTGTGTCACAATGCTGATTTTTTCTCCACAGCAAGAAAATTCTAAAACAAAAACTTTACTACTACCCTGAAAAATATTTTTGTCTTTAATGCACAAAAGTCACTGATACTTGTAGGCACTTACACCCCATACCTGACTTTTTCACCCATTTCAAGAAAGTTATCAAGAAGGCGTCATTCAATCAACAGATAAAGAATCATATGAGTTGGGTGGGGTGATGGGTTAGCCTGGTGATGGGTACTAAAGAGGGCACGTACTGAATGGAGCACTGGGTGTTATACGCAAACAATGAATCATGGAACACTACATCAAAAACTAATGATGTAATGTATGGTGATTAACATAACATAATAAAATCCAAAAAAAGATATCATATGAGTTCATCATCAATAAGAACCCTATTTACATTCCTGTTAAAAACACTAATCATTAAATTACCTATGTATTCAAACTTATTGTGACAACCCATTAAAAAAAAACTTGCAGCTTTTTTCATAAGAAAATTGTGCTAAGTACATCAAATTTTGTTACAGCTCTATGAAATTTGTTGCATTAGCAATTCCACAGTAAATTTTTAAAAATAACAGGGAATCCTAACATTTTTTCTTTTTTTTTTAAATATTTTATTTTTTCACTTTAGAGAGAGAGAGAGAGAAAGAAAGATTGAGCAGGGATGGGAAGAGGAGAGGGAGAGAGAGAATCCCAAGCAGACTCCACAATGAGCACAGAGCCCAATCCGGGGCTCGATATCACGACCCTGAGATCATGACCTGAGCTGAAATCAAGAGTCAGATGCTTAACCAACTGAGCCACCCAGGCACCCCCTAACATTTTTCTTATTCAGGCTTAACTACTTACCAATTAAATAATCTTGAGAAAGCTACTTAGTTTCTCTAAGCCTTGGCTTCTCATCTTAAAGTAGGGATAAAAATTATACTTACCTCAAAAATTGAAATAAGCATTAAATGAGATAATACAGTTAAGTACTTAGCAGAGTACTGACATAAAATAAAAAATATTAGCTATCAAGGTAACCATATATGGAAATTACCATGTCTCAATGAATAATATCACTAATCAAAACACAATGATGGTGAATGATTAGCTATATCATGCATCTTTAAGTTTTTGTGTTCTTTACACTTCTTTGCTAATTCTTACCTAAATGTTATAAGATTTGTGAATACAAAAAAATTGTTCAATACTTAACTTCAGCACCTTTTTGGAAACATGAGAATAGTATTCCAATAAAATGATATACCAGCAATAAAGATGTCACAAGATCTTAGGACAGGGTAATGATGCTATATTTTATATATGTAAATAGGGTAAATCAGTTCATTTCCTTTTGTAGATTTCCTAATTTCCAATTAAATTATTTTTTCCTATTTCCTATTTAAAATGCTGCTTCTCTTTTCTCTTAGAAAGAAAAGGGCATAAAGGTAGATCTTAGTAAAGAATTCAAATTAAGGAAAATCACCTCCATATAATTGACTTATACTCCTATACTCTTAATATTTCTTATAATCAAGTAAAACCTAAAAACACTATACCCTTTTCTTACTACTTCTAGAAGGGCCTAGGCATTTTCCTCTTCTCCGTAATCTTTGCTTTTTCCAAACAGAATCTTATCCTCTCCCTTGTCACCATGTGGACAGGAGCAACTTATAAGACCTAGAATTATTCCCACTTTTATATAAAGAAAAATATTTCTATCAAGTAATTCTGACCAACAAATTGGTTTAAATGTTTGTTAGTAGTGGGGCGCCTGGGTGGCTCAGTCGGTTAAGTGGCTGCCTTCGGCTCAGGTCATGATCCCAGGGTCCTGGGATTGAGCCCCGCATCAGGCTCCATGCTCGGCGGGAAGCCTGCTTCTCCCTCTCCCACTCCCCCTACTCTCTCTCTCTCTCGCTGTCTCTCTCTCTGTCAAATAAATAAATAAAATCTTAAAAAAAAAAAAGTTTGTTAGTAGTACACTTGGAGTCATGTTTATACAATTAATGCATATATAATAACATGTTAATTACACAAAACTAAATAAAGTTAAAAACATGACAAACATACTCAAAAAAATTAAACTCTTTTAGATAATGAAGAAAGAAGGACAAAAACTTCAAACAGATGATCCTGAAGTGATTTTCAATAAGAAACACTACTTTTTTTTATTGGGTTGTTTCATTTTTAGTACTTAATTCTAAGAGCTTCTTGTAATCAAGTGATATAACCAGAAAAGAGATTTTTGGAAGATATAAACTGAAAAATGTATAGTTAATACTTCAGAACAGTTATGGGAAGTGGGAAATACTGTCAAGTGGGGAATGGAACAAAATCTTCAGAAGAGCTTTTCAAATTTCATGGACTACTTGTTTTTCCCACTATCATCTTTTGAGAGCTGCTAGAAGCAAAGTCACCAATAGACATAACTCACACAAGTGACCGGTGTGGAGGCGGTAACTGGACGAACTGCTTTCAACTACAAGTGAATAATAAATTTTAAAAGCCAAACCTTTAAAGCTTTTTCAGGGAGTGTCAGAATTACATTTTATGTCAAATGACCAAAAGATAACAAATTTAAATACTAACATAAATCAGCATGTTTTTATATAAAATTACTTGTAAAATACTATATGCAGCTTTGCTCAGAATCTTAATCTAACTTAAAAACCCAAGACAGTAATCCCAAGCTATTTTGGGCACCACAGAAAGAGATACGATTTAATTCAGTGGTTCCCAATCTTGCCTAAGCATTAGATTTATCTGGGAAGCTTTAAGAATATTCGTGCCCAATCGGTATCTTTTGGATTAGGACCCTGGTACCAGTATATTTTTTTTTTCAAAATTTTCCATGTGATTCTAATATACAGCCAGGATCAAAAGCAACTGAATTCACTGAAAGAACTTTCCTAAATGCTATTTATTTTTTATTTTCTATTTCTGCCAGTTGTGAAACCTTGGGTAGTTAAAACAAGTCTTCTGAATCTTAATTTTCTTAATCTGCAGTGTGAATTAAACCTATCTACATAATGTCCAAGGATTCTTTCATCTTTAAAGCTGTATGATTAGACCTACTTAAAATTGGCAGACGTTTGGTCTAACTTATTTGAAGAATAAGTTTAGCATCTAAATTGTGCTTCTTTTTTTTTATTTAAAAAAAATAAATTGTGCTTCAAATAAGTTAAACCACATACTATGCCTACTAAGGTTATGAAATTAACCTTTCCCACATTTGTAGATCCCATGTGAGGAACTATATTTACCAAAAACAATATGAAATAGCTTGTTCTTGAATAAATACTTTAAAAGGTTCTACTATGTGTTTATCAATGGTAAAGTTAATTAGTATGAAATCCTATCCTTCACTGAAAATTCTGAAATCATCATTATACTCTAGGGGTACATTTTCAGTATCACACACCATTAACATTTATTCTTTGTTGTAACAGATACCAAAAAAAAAAAATGAGACTATAGTTTTCACTTAAAGCGTTTTCATCTAAATCAACAACTAATTTACAGAGAATAATGGCACTAGACTTAAACAATTAAATACACATGTGAAGAAGTAGACATAAGCACCAACAAAGCCATTTTTAACAAATCAACATTTCATTGCCCATATTAAGCAAGAACTAAATTGTTTCCACTTGAACATTTAGAATAGGATTACCATTAGAGTAAGGCATAAAAACCTAAACTGAGAGTTTTGAAAAATTTAAAGTTTATGTAATTTGAGATTGATACAGCACCATTAGATTTGAATAGAAAGGTTAAAAAAATACTATTTTCTTTTTAAAAAATTACAGCTGTAATAGTTTTGTTTTTAAAGATTAGGTAAATTCTTCTAAAACCAAACACAGATCAAGATAGCAAAATTTATACTATTAATTTAAAATACACTATGATCTTTCATTTATCAGAACATAATTATCAACAGCAAATATTTCAGCCAGTTTTATGAAAAGAAAATGTAAATTTATGCTCATTTCACATTAGTCTTAGAAAAAAACATCTGCCTAAAAAAATTTAAAGTACATTTTAAGGCTGGATACAAATTGTTTGGGGCTGCTCAGCATCACTAGTCCCATTCCAACACAACAGAGAATGAGAGTATGACTATACATGCCAAAAATTAAACAATAGGTACGCAAATAATAAAACTTCAACACAATATCCCAAAGTACTCTGACAAAATTCTATAATAAATGAGATGTAACAAGCCTTACTTCAATTTATATAAATGTCAAATTGATATTAATATAAACACAAGGCTATTTTCTAAAATAAGTTTCTTAAGAATACATTTGCAGGGTGCCTGGGTGGCTCAGTCATTAAATGTCTGCCTTCAGCTCAGGTCATGATCCCAGGGTCCTGGGATCGAGCCCCGCATCAGGCTCCCTGCTCAGCGGGAAGCCTGCTTCTCCCTCTCCCACTCCCCCTGCTTGTGTTCCCTCTCTGGCTGTGTCTGTCTCTGTCAAATAAATAAATAAAATCTTAAAAAAAAAAAAAAAAAAGAATACATTTGCATTTTGAATTATTTTCAAACATAACTTCAAGACCAAATTAACAATCTAAAACACCAAGATCAAACAGAAAGTGTATCCAGCCCTCAAAACTTACAGAAAATATTTATATAATATATATAAGACTATTATAAGAAATTATGAAAGGTTAGAATTTGTCTTGATGAAAAATGCTATTTACCAATTCTGTCTTTTAATATGTTACAGTTCTCACATTCTCTTTCCATTCTCAAATCACAATAAGATCATTTAATAAATTTAAAAATAATAACATCTGGAATGTCTTTTTGCTTTAATATTTGGGCAGGGAATTCCAAAGAAAAAGACAATCTCTTAAAAATATGTTTTCTCTTCTACTTCAACCCTCTTTGAAGTCAACCTTTCAAGGTCCAATATCAGCTGGAATGCAGCAGTAAGGATTTTATGACACTATGCTAAATCTTTATTATTTCACTGAGAAAATAATAACATAAAGGATTAAGATCTATTTGCTTTTTCATCATTTTAAGCATTTTTTTTTGCTTTCATCAATTCCAGTCTGCTATAAATCAAAAGTATTCTTTTAATCCCAACAGTAGACAAAATAATGCATTTTACACTTAAATATGTTCAAGGAAAAAAATTAACATTCTTTATCATTTCCCAACAGAGACAGTTAATACTCTAAGGCCACATTAATAGAATCTTTCTGCCATTGTAGAAAGTTTGATAGCACTCCTATTTCAATGTCTGAATTTTTCTCCTTTTTTTGACAAAGACAAATGATTGCCATCAATCAAGATCCAATCGGGTATACAGAGAGTCGGGCGAATGCATCAGTCTTTACTGGTTTTCCTGTTATTTGAGCAGGCTTTGCTCCATATTATTTTATAGAATGATCAAAAAACCAGCCATAAGATAGATCATTCACACCCACTGTAAAATTAACTTTCATGAATAATGAGAGTTTTAAACCTCAGATAATGTATATGTTATACCAAGGATATTACTGAGATCATTTCTGGCTAGAGATTATGTAAATGATACTATATGACCTTTATCATTACAACAGGACATGCAAAACACGTATTATTTCATACATCATTTTAAAGCAAGTCAGTTTCTAAAGGAAAAACAGTCATTTATAATGTTGATAGTGAAGAGTTAAAGTTTTAAAAGAAAGACATGAAGTACCTGTGATCATTTTGAGCCCTTCTTTCTTTAACCTGTTACTTCCATTGAAGATATCATAGGGCAATAAAACTTACTCTTTCAAAAATACGTACTTGGTTTCTCCATTTCTTTGTTGAGTTACTGTTAATGTCATTTTGTAAAGTCCAATCTTGCTGAATAATTAACACTACATTTTTCATAGATAACAAGTATTAATACATGTGTATGAGTCAATCCACTCAAAATCTAGAGAACTCAAGCAAATGTCAATTTAATGGGGAAAGAAATGAAGAAAAACATTCCAATATTGTTTCTTTGAAATGATATCCTGTCAATTTTAAAACACAAAGACTGTGAACATAAATGAAAATGGCCCACCAATTATAAAATAGCTCTCTTTATAAAAGATATGTAAAGAAATATAAATTGCAAAATCAGCTCTTTTCTATTATATTCCCTATCTCTCCAATATTGACTATCATCCATGCAGTCACCAATGCAAAAAGCCTATCAACCTTGATCCCTCCCTCTCCTTAACCATCATAAAAATCAAGCCCCAAACATTTTTCTTCCTAAAAAATCTCAAATCTGTGCCCACTACCACAGCTCTATTGCATCTCTTGCCTAGGCTACTGCTATTGTGATACCTTTCTATGGTTTCATTATTGGCAATATTTTTCTTCTTTAAATCCATAATCAAAAAGAATTGCCAGAATAATCTATTAAAAAGAAAATGTTGACATCAACAGCTTACTCTGAACATTTCAACAGCACCTCATCCCTTAGAGCAGTAATCTTCAAAGTCGGCTATGTATACCCAAGGGATATATAAGATAATTCATTTTCATGCTGGAAGATAAAAATACAGCTTCTATTTATATTGACTTATAGGGAAAAAAGCAAAAAATTAAGCTTTACTAATGTTTAATATATATAGTTTAATTCTGGCATCTTTATTCAATCTGAGTATCAGTAATCATGTCTTATGTGGGATGCAATTTTAGCATACTGAGACAGATCATAGTTTATTTGTGCCTAGGTGAACAGGTTTACAGTTTTCATTATCTTAAAATACATAAAATATTTTGGAACAAGATGAAAAGGACTAAAACAACAAATAATGGTTGATGGTATGATGGCACTTATTTTTCTTATAAAAGAATAATCATTTCAAATTTGCTAAACCTTTCTTTGGCAATAATATGGTACACAGCAGTTATTTGAAAATAAATACAACTTATCTATCACTTTGATGTAAAGGTGGCATTTTAACAATGAAAAAAGTAACTGCTTTTGAAAAACACATGCTACAGAAACAGATATTTTAAAATACTTCCCTCATTGTGCTATTTTTGTTGCTAAAAACTATCTGTTATCACCTAAGAAAACTCTTAAATTTGTACTTTTAATTAAAACAACTTTTAAACAGAGCCCCCTAACCTAGGGTTTCAATGGGTTTTGTTCCATTTGATAAAAATATTAAAATAGTAATAATCTTTGAAGAGAATAAAGCATTTTTGTGCATTTAATAAAATTATCTTTAAAAACATTTTCTTCAGCTTTATTTCATCTTTAATTTCTCTTAGAAATAGTGATAAGCTTACAAAATTGTATTAGAGAATTCACATGTGGATGTGGAAACAATTCCTGCTCTGTGTTAAAAACAAACAAACAAGTAAACATAGGGACTAACAAAAACAGGAAACACCAGAAGGCTTACAAGAGAAGATGAATTTAGTTTTGGATATGTTGAGTTTGAGGGCCGTAAGTACATTCGCATGAAAATATCCAGAAGGTCCTTAAAAACAGAAATGTGGAGCTTAAAAGAGAGGTAAGAACCAGAGAAATTGATCTAAGAAGGTATCTGTAAAGAAGTGATGGTTGAAGTGCTAAAAGAGATTAAGATCACAAAAGAGTTAATTTAAAAAGAAAGAAAGAAAAATATCAGCAACAGAAATTTCCAGGGATGACTCTGAGAAGTAGAATTATAAAAAGGTAAGATCCAGGGACTCAAAAGTGTCTGGCAAAGACCCTGGCTCAGAATAGGTGTTCAAAAAATTTTTGTTGAATTAAAGTAATTCATAAGAGAATGACACAGATCCATCAGAACAGAATACCAGAAGCACACAAGTTGAGTAAAGTAAGGTAAAGAATGAAAACAGTTTATTACTCTTCGAGATCGCTGGCAGCATTCTTCAGCCACAGCGAAGTACCTTCTGTTCCATGCTCTACATCCTATGATTCAGGAGCACTCTATTTGCCTGCTAACAAGTATGATCTATCAACTAATTCTCAGTTTAGGTATCAGCTCCTATAGCTAATTTTGATCTTGAGTAACCCGTACTTCCTGTATCATAGCAGTTATACAACTACGTTATATCACATATATATATTTCACACACACACACACACACACACACACACACGACCCTCCTCTGAAACTATAAGCTCTATGTTCTTTGTAGCTTATCATCTAAACCACTAAATGTTAAGAGTCTGATCCTAGGCCATTCCTTTTCTTACCCACTACTCTTTCCTTCTGTGATCTCATCTGTGCTCATGACTATAACTGTTCTCATACAAGTGAACTCAGAAATTTATACACCCAGTCAAGATGTCTACTGAGCTCTAGATCCATATATCTAAAGTGCTTACTTGCAATATAATTTAGCTGTTAAGAGCATGGAATGTGGAGTCCGTTATCTTTAAAGTCTGAGTTTGCCAGTTACTCGATGTGTGACCATGGACAAGACATTTAAAAATTTCTTTTACATAGCATAATGTCTTTAAAAATTATTCATGTTGTTACATATATCATTTTTTCCTTTCTATTGTTGAATAGTATTCCATTTAAAAGCTATATCACATTTTATCTATTCACTAATAAACATTTGTTTCCATTTTGTGTCTATTATGAATAACGTTGCTGTGAACATATGCACATAGGACTTTATATGGACATAGGTCTTCCTTTGTCTTGGTAGATACCTATCAGTGAATTGCTGGGTTGTATGGCACATGCATGTTTAAGAAACTGCTAAAATGCCCTCCAAAATGGATGTACCAATTTACTTTCATACTAGCAATGCATGAGATTTCTAGTTTCCCTGTATCCCTGGCAACTCTTGATAATGTCAGACTTTTGGTTGGTACCCATTCTAGTGGGTATGCAATGATACCTCATTTAGTTTTAATTTGCATTTCCCCGATCACTAATGACATTCAGTATTTTCTGATGAGCTAATTAGCCATATATACATCATGGGTAAAATGTTTTCTCTTCGTATCTTTCATCATTTTATTGTGTTGTCTTATTATTGAGGTTTAAGAGTTCTTTATACCTTCTAGAAATAAGTCATTTATTAGATAGATAATTTGCAAATATATTTTCCCAGTCTGTGGCCTGTTTTTTCATTTTGATTTTCATTATGGTGTTTCATGAAGCATTTGAGTTTTTAATTTTACTGACATCCAATTTATCTTTTTTCTTCTATGTGTGGCTTAACACAAGGTCAGAAATATTTTTCCCATTTTTTTGAGAAGTATTAGAATTTTAGCTTTTATGAGGTAATGTTTAAAATTTTTTTCATACATATATATGATTGTTACAGCACCTTTTATTAAGTCTAAGCTTCCATAACATCATTGAGTTACACATTTAAAAATAGTTAAGATGATAAATTTTACGTTCATTTTACAATTTAAAAAAAATGCCAAGGATAAGTCTGGAATCAACTAGACTAAAATATCAATAGTGACTGAGAATGGTATAATTAGAGGTAATCTTTTGTTGTTCTTTCTATCTTAAATGTACTTATATTTCCTTTAGTAAAATGTATTACTCTCATAATTATTTTATAAATATTTTTAGGGAACATATAGATCTCTGACATTAGGAATAAAGAAAGTCAAATTCTCCTGACATTGTATCACATTGGCATCTTTCTTGAAAATCAGTTCAGTGTAAAAATGAAGGTCTCTTTCTGGATTCTCTGTTCTTTTCCAATACCAGGCTTTCTTAATTATGGTATCTTTATATTAAGTTTTGAAAGTAGATGGTGTTAAGTCCTCCAGTTTTGTTGTTCTTTTTCACAATTGTATCGGCTACTGTAGCAGACAGCCTCTAAGAGGCCCCCCAGTGATGCCCACTGCTGCACACCTATGGCCTTGTATAATCCTCCCTGAGTAACTGGCTTCTAACGAATGAAATATGGTAACATTGAGGTGATATAACATTCATGACTGGGTTATGAGATTGTGACTTCCATTTTGCTACCTGACTCTCTTGCTGGCTTTGGTTGTAGCAAGTAAACTGCCATGCTGGAAAGGCCCCAAAGCAAAGAATTGAGGCCTTCATTCCAAGAGCTCTTAAAACACTGAATTCTCGTAACTATGTAAGTGAACTTAGAAGTTGATCCATAATAAGGTGAGCCTTCAAATGAGATCCCTGCCTGGTGACATGCTGTCTCATCTTTAATGATAGACAAGAGGACCCAGCTACACAATATCTAAATTCTTTTTTTTTTTTTTAAGATTTATTTATTTATTGGGGGGGGGCACAGAGGCAGAGAGAGAGGGAGAGAGACTCTCAAGCAGACACCATGCCCAGTGTGGAGCCCGATGCAGGACTCAATCTCATGATCTTGAGATCATGACCTGAGCCAAAATCAAGAGTTGGATGCTCAAATGACTGAGCCACCCAGGCGCCCCAACAATACCTAAACTCTTAATCAACTGAACTATGAAACAAAAACTATGTATTGTTTTAAGCTGCTAAACTTTGGGATAATTTGTTACCCAGCAATATACAACTAATACAACTATTCTAGCCCTTTGATTTCTATAAGTCTTTTAGGATCAACCTGTTAATTTCTACGAAAGAAAATTGTTGAAACTTCCATAGAGATTACACTGAATCTATATATCATTTTGGGGAGTATTAGCACCCTAACACTATATATATATATATATAGAAATATAATATATTCCATTTATTTAGAACTTAGTTGCTACCAATTTCTCTCAGCAATGTTTTATGGTTTTTGGTGTACTGGTATTATACCTTTTAGTATCTTATTCCAAAATATTTTTTTATTAACATATAATGTATTATTTGTTTCAGGGGTACAGGTCTGTGATTCATCAGTCTTACACAATTCACAGCACTCACCATTGTACATATCCTCCCCAATGTCCATCACCCAAGCCACCCCATCCCTCCCACCCCCCTCCACTCCAGCAACCCTCAGTATTCCAAAATATTTTATTCTTTTTGTTACTACAGTGAATAAAGTTGTTTCATAATTTCATTTTGGATTGCTCATTGTTAGTATATGGAGACACAACTAACTTCTGTATATTATCCTACATTCCCTCACCTTACTGAACTTGCTTTTTTAGTTCTAGTAATATTTTTCGTAGAATCCTTGGATTTTCTACCTGTAATACCATGTTGTTTCCAAATAAAGACTTTTTTCTTCCTCTGTAATCTTTATGCCAATGAATTCTTTGTCCTGCTTTTCTGCAATACATAGAACCTCCAAAACAAGGTTGAATAAAAGTGGTGGGAGAGAACACCCTTGTCTTTTGCTCAGTCTTAGAGGGAAAGCATTCATTTTCACCACTAAGTACGCTGCCAGCTGTAAGTTTTTATAGTTGTCTTTTATCGATTTGAAAAAGGTCTCTTCTATTCCTAATTCCTTGATGGATTTTTCTATTATGTATAGATTTTATCAAATGTTTTTCTGTATCTAATGCATTGATCATGTAGTTTTGCCCATTCTTTTATTAATATGGTATATTAATATTAATAATAATACATTAACTGATTTTTTTTTTTTTAGTTTTTTTAAAAGATTTTATTTTTTTATTTGTCAGAGAAAGAGAGAGCAAGCACGCTCAAGCAGGGGGAGCGGCAGGCAGGGGAGAAGCAGACTCCCCACTGAGCAAGGAGCCTGATGTGGGACTCGATCCCAGGACCCTGGGATCATGACCTGAGCCGAAGGCAGACGCTTAACCGACTGAGCCACCCAGGCATCCCACATTAACTGATTTTGGATGTTAAAGTAACCTTTCATTCTTTAGATAAATTCTACTTTGTAATAATAGTATGTAATGATTTTTATGCTATTGAAAATATTTTGCCAATATTTTTTTTTAATTTTGCATCTATGCTTATGAGGAACCTCATTATTTTATTTTTAATTTTTTATTTATTATTAACATATAATGTATTATTTGTTTCAGGGGTACAGGTCTGTGATTCATCAATCTTACACAGTACACAGCGCTCACCATAGCACATACCCTCCCCAATGTCTATCACCCAGCCACTCCATCCCTCCCACCCCCCTCCACTCCAGCAACCCTCAGTTTGTTTCCTGAGATTAAGAGTCTCTTATGGTTCGTCTCCCTCTTTGGTTTCTTCTTGATCTCATTAACTTTAAGCAATAAAACTCTATGGTCAAGATGACAAAACTGAGGTCTATATATTACCTTATCTAGAGATTATACATGCAAAAAAAAAAAATGAGAATGACTTCTGAACTCAGGTGTCTCTAAAACTAAAAATAATGCTCTTTCCACCATATCAGTGGTTCTCAATGAGTGCAGCACTATTCTCTAGAGAGAATTATGGAAATTTGTGATGAAAGTTTTGATTATCACAATGACTAATAAGTGCTCTTATGATTTACTGGGCAGAAGAATGAATAGAAAATGATTCTAAACATCCTATCAGAAGTTGAACAGTCTTATAATAATAATGGTCTTGGGTTCTGTATGACTTTAGAATGTTCTACTGGCTATTGGTGAAAGTAGGTAACTAAATGATTATCTAAGCCTGTACCCTGAATATTTTTGTTTTTTTTCCCCCAAGAATGCAATTACTGTGTAAATTAAGGTAAAAAATGAACTTTTGTTTTTTGTTCAGTTCTATACCAACAGTTATTCACCATTTAGGAAAATCACATCTTATCCAGTTATGCCCTTCATGGTATCCAATTAGACTATATGTCATACCTCCAACCAGTCTGATTTGTAGCTGTCACATTTGCAGCAATTCTATATATAAATGCAAGCACCCAACTATTTCATTATGTCTTTAGCACTGTCATGTTGGGAGTACTTATTGAATACTGAAATAAATGTTACTTATTTTAAATCATTTTCATTTTAGGGATGCCTGGCTGGCACAGTTGGCAGAGTATGCAGCTCTTTATCTTGGGGTTGTGAGTTCGAGCCCCACAATGGGTGTAGAAATTACTTAAAAAAAAAATCTTTTCTTAAAAATCATTTTCATTTTATTTCTCTTTTTGTAGAGTTTAGGGCATCTATTGATTAATTAACATTATCTAGAAAAGGTCTATTTATGATTCAAAAATAAAATTGATAGATAAGGGACAATTACAAAATATTTGTTATATAAAGAAGGTGCTAAATTTGAGAGGGCTAAGAACAACTACACTATATTGTGCTACCTCCTAAATCTGTCCCCTTCTAAACACACCCACCTGTACTGCCATAGTGAATACTCTATTGTCTCTGTTCTAATCTCTTTCAACAACCTCCTACCTAGTCTCCATCACTTGAGCCTTCCCTCCAATGCAATTTTCGTGTTGTCAAAAATGTTACTGCTTTTACTATAAAAACACTGTTATCCAAGATAAAAACAGTATCAAAATATTTCTCTAAATTCTTACTCTCCTTCAGAAGAAGTCCACATTCTCCACCATATTATTTAGGACTGCTTACAATCCGCTTCTGTCTGTTGCTAGATTTATCTACTCCTTACCACATATCCTGAGTCCAATCCATGCTTTCCCTCTGTGCTTTCTCAAAATTTCAATATTCCTTCATGGCACTTTCTTGCATAACCTGTTCCCTATTCTTTTTTTTTTTCTTTTTCTTTTTTTTTTAAAGATTTTATTTAATTTTTGTGTGTCAAAGGGTGTATGATAATTTTATACATTTATACATGTTAAGATATCCACCAATCAATTTTCTTTGATAACCAGGGAAAAATGAAATTACCAGCTCTTTATATTAGGGATTGATCATACACCTAATTTGTGATTTATGAATATTATTCTTAACCTACATTACTTGTGTTTTTTTCATGGTTTTGTTAGTGCCTTAGCCAGAGGGCCAATATGAAAGAAAAAAATTAAATTATAGCTTTGCTGCTTATTACTATCTCTTGAAAAGATTTGGAAGAAGTTGAGCATTAAAGTTAAAGTGGAAAAATTTGGCATATCTTTGAGAGTTTTATTTATTCTAAATTCCCACTGCTATACAATGTAAATGTTGACTTCATTTGTGAAATTTTTCTTATTGTTGTTTTTTAAAGATTTTATTTATTTATTTGACACAGAGAGAGGGAGCAAGAGAGGGAATACAAGCAGGGGTAGTGGGAGAGAGAGAAGCAGGCTCTCTGTGCAGGGCTTGACCCCAGGACCCTGGGATCATGACCCGAGCTGAAGGCAGATGCCTAACGACTGAGCCACCCAGGCGCCCCAACCTGTTCCCTATTCTGACTTGACTTCCCATCATCATTCCCACCCCATCTTTTGTCTGTCTGGACTTTACATACTGTGTAAAATCCTAAAACTCCTGTCCATCCCCAAATCCACATCCTGTTTCACGGAAGTCTGAAAGCATACCTTCAGATCTTTTGCCATACATATTCTATTGTATTGTAATTATATGTATGAATTTCCCATTAAACTAAATATTCTCAAATGCAGTAATACATTTTTCTCCTCAAAAATGAGTAACTTTTGGGGCACCTGGATGGCTCAGTTGGTGAAGCATCTGCCTTACGCTCAGGTCACGATGCCAGGGTCTTGGAATGGAGCACCTCATGGGCCTCCCTGCTTAGTGGGGAGTCTGCTTCTGCACCGCCACCCCTGCTCATGCTCTCTCTCTCTCACGCAAATAATAAAATCTTTTTTAAAAAATGAGAAACTTTTATCATTGCTTATTAATCAATTTTGATTTAATGGATATTCAATTTCCATTCTTCTCAAATTCTAAAATTTCTTTCCTAAAATTCTAGACATAGGCCACAAATATGTAAATATTCAAAATGACACAATTCAAATTTGTTCCACAAAAATTTTGTTTTGACAGGAATATGCAGCTAGACTTGGCACTCACCTACTGTTTAAACAGAATCTCACACCTTATCTACATTTAAAACAGGAAAATAAATTTGCAAGCATGTTTGCATTTGCCTATTTTTTTTTCTTTTGTAGCAAAAAAATTAAAAAGAAGTCTAGTCCAGGGGTACCTAGGTGGCTAAGTCTGTTGAGCATCTGGCTCTTGGTTTCAGCCCAGGTCATGATTTCATCGGGGTCATAACATCAAGTCCTGAGTCAGGATCAGAACTTAGCAGGGAGTCTGTTTGGGATTCTTTCCCTCTCCCTCTGCTTCTTCCCTGCTGGCATTCACTCTCCGCCCCCCCCCCCCAGATAAATAAATAAATCCTTAAAAAAAAATCTAGTCCTTCACTGTTCAAGTTTAAATGTTACTAAACATCACCTCACGTCAATCCATACCTTTATATGTTCTTCTTTATGTGCACAATGAAGAAAATTAAGTTTAGGCATACAGAAATTAATTACAGTCATTATGCTCCAATGTGGCAAATATTATAGAGTCAATTTAAGTAAATTCTAAAAGGTTATGAGCTCAAAATGCAGGAATGCATAATTTATCAGATCAGGCAAACCATTTTGAAAGTACAGAGTTAAGTGAGGCATTTGGCTCTTACTACCTTTTATGAATAAAGGTTAAGATCAGTGTTTATCTACTTATACACTAGACGGTATTTGCTTTATAAATTTGATTCATTTAAAAAAATTTTCCTGACACTGTCATATTTCAAACCATTGGATCAAATTTAATTCATAGCACTATATTATACTAATGCAAATAATATTAATACTCTAAGTATTTTTTTAATTAAAATTGCTTCCGACATTTTGGTTAATATGCTGTGAAAATAAAAATCTCACTCCGGGGGGGGGGGCGGTGTCTGGGTGGCACAGGTGGTCGAGTGACCAACTCTCGGTTTCAGCTCAGATCTTGATCTCAGGGTCCTGAGATTGAGCCCCATGCTGGGCTCCCTGCTCAGTGCAGAGTCCGCTTAAGACTCTCTATCCCTCTCCCTCTGCCCCTCCTTCTCTGTCTCTCTCTTTCTCTCTCTAATAAATCTTTCTTTAAAAAAAATCTCACTTTGGCACCAACAGGCACCAACAATTTCATAGCACAAGATATGTACTTATATGTAAATTCTGTATGCATTTAAAGTTTGGTTCTGTTGCACTATTTCTGCACACTACTTCTCATACAGAAAAAAGCTAGAGAATTGGGGGAGGTTTGGGAAAGTAAGTATAAATATTGGGCCATCAAATAAGGGGAAAAAAGGTAACTTTTAAAAGTAGCTGTTCTTCTTCTAATAAAATGATGGAAGTTCAGGTCACACTACCCCCAAAATATGATACCTTGGCATATTCAATATTTAAGCTGAAGGAATTTGAGAAAACAGCAGAAGCAGAAAAGTCACTTGAACCACCCCTCACCCCCCACTCTTCATTGAAATAGGCTAAAAAACCCTCATGCAAGAGATGCCCTCTTTATAACCAGAGGAAAGGAGCATCCTTTTCTCTGAAGAAAAAGGGATGCCAAGAAGAATCCTAACAAACAGGCCTTGCTAAGTTTCCCCCAGTTTATTACAATTACCTCATATTCCTTAACCTATCATATTCCTCCACGACTATTCACTCTTTATCAAACCTAGCATAAGAGCCTAGCATATAGGTCTGTTTGAGACTTCATTTCCTTAGAAGGCTCCATGTCACATAAAACTTATATTCAATAAATATATACGTTTTTCTCCTGTTAATTTGTCATTGTCTACTTTTCAGACCCAGCCCAGGACCCTAAGAGGGTACAGGAAAACATTTTCCTCCCCATACAAAGGAAAAGACAGTGGTTATCTGCCTTTCCACAAATTAATATTATATTTTGAAATTTATGTATTCCATTTTCTAAGTTATACAGTAACATGTGAAATTGATGCAACATACAAAATAACTTGGGGAATATACAGAAATATATTGATGGTAAACTACTGTGACTTTTTCAAAATAAATCCCAAATTAAAAAATATAACTAGATGTAGGGTTATTTGAAACATGGTAGTATATACAAGGCAAAAATCTCAGTGAATATCAGTTCTCTAGAGTAAAATGTGAAACTACATATAATAACATTCAGAAAAAATATTATTTCAGTTAAATTCAATGATAGGAAACATCAAAATTTCATCAAAATTAATCTTTTGTGGTCAAATCACTTCAAGTAAAGGCTCACATAAGTCAAAGTTATAATATTAGAGTTACAAAGCAGAAGTTAATTGTATATTAAATTACAAATAATGACACAGAAGGGGACAGCAGAAGAGGCAGTCTACAAAGAAAAGATTTTCAGATTCTAAAGCAGTGAAAACAGAAAAATGTAATATTATGTTTGTGTAGTTGTTTCAAAGTGGATCTAAGATATCCTTAACATGGTATTCTTCAAATTAATATACTGGTAATTGCTACACAAACTGATCTTATCATTTGGCCCACAGAATAATTTTGTTCATGAATCTCTTGAAGAAAAATTTAAAGGTCCTATAATCAAGCCATCATCCCTTCCATCTAACATAAAAAATTTTCAAATAACAACCTTAACCTACAATTGGTCCATTCTAGGCTGAGACACTTAAATGAAGAAAAAAATCGACCTATCCTGAATATCCACTCCATTTTAGGAAAGCACAGACTATTAGAGTGTTCATTTATTCACTCTACAAATACCTACTGAGTGCCTCTTATGTGCAATTGATTTTCAGGATAGAGAGCACTAATTCTGAACCCCGATTATGTGAAGTGTTTCTATAACTCTCCAAAAAATTTATTCTTCTCATTAGGAAACCCTCTTACAGATACCTAATAATTATTAAAAATATAAAGAACCTTGTTTTTTCTCTTGTTATATAAATAACTATGTAATATCCTCAATTTGCCTTTTGACTTAAAAGCCTAAAATGATTACTATCTGATCCTTTATAGAAAAAGTATGCCACTCCTAATATAAGAAACCAACTACTTTGCTCCTGATCAGGTAAAGCAGATGATGTGAGATGTTCACATTCTGGGCATATTTTAATGAAAGAGCCAATAAAATTACCTGATACTATGGGGTGTGAGAGAAAAGAATGGAGACAACGATAACTTCAGGATTTAGCCTGAGCAACTGGAATGATGGGACTATTATTAACAGTTACTGCCATTAAATGAGATTGGGAAAGACTGTGAATAAAACAGATTGAGGAGGTTCAGTTTTGACATGCTAAGTTTGAGATACCTATCAAACAAGTATGGAGCTAAGGGAAGGTATATGAGCTAGAGATGTAAAATTGGCAAGCATATTGTTAGCATATGGATAGTGGAGGCCAGATTATACATTTAGGGAATGAAGAGTGGTTAGCAAATAGAGGTAATGAGAAAAGATCTCACAAAATTTGATAATGTGAAGAAAGCAGAGAGCCTTACTTGAAACCATAGTGTGATAGGTTCTCTTAGCAGGTAGTCATCTTTGAAAAAATAGAGGCCCTCTGGTACAGCCCCCTTTGACTACTCCCCACTTACTGTATATTTCCAACATATTTCAGAATGTTAACAAGCTTCTTACTTAAACCTATAAAAATGGTCTCATGGGAAAGAAACTCTTTTTTTTTTTTTTTTTTTTTTTTTAGCATGAGTTGGCATTGAAGTGTTCTCAGTCAGAGACAGTACCCTATCCTCCCAGGGGCCATTTAGAAATGGTGGAGAGTTGGTTTTTACAGTGACTGGAAAGCTTAGGAACATTTATTATTGGAATCCAGGGACCTGAGTATCCTCAGGACAGTTTTCAGAAGAATTCTTTTCCCCACCAACACCACCAAGTGTCCCTTTGAGAAAGACTTCTGCATAGTCTTTTTTTTCCTCTCTCTCTCCTTCATAGTCAGATTTCTCAGTTTTGAACTTTCTATTTCCTCCTCCTATTCATTTCTCAGTGTATTGCAATATGTTAAAAAACTGCTCTGCCAGGAGTCCTGTGATCTCTTCATTGTCGAAAGCATTGTAATACAGTTTTTTGTTTATGACATTTGTTGAGGTAATCCCTTTCTTCTTAAGTTGTCTTCTTTTGGCTTCTGCCACATACTCTTTCCTACTTTCTCAGCTACTCCTCAGTTGTCTTCACTGCCCACTTATTTTTCCTAGCCCATATATCCTGGTATTCCTCTGGTAGCTTTGTTTTCTGTTACCTCCTCTACATAGCCTATGTTCCAGAAAAAGGAAATACCCACTATTTTTAGAACACTGAATTACAATTATTTGTCCTCCCAATAAGAAGACCGATATCCTTGAGAGTAGATTCCATGTCTTGTATTCCAACATCTAGTACCTGGGTTTTTTTTCCTTTGCTTTTTGTTGTTTTCCTTAGAAACTATTCAGTGCAGGTGAGGTTGATGGGCATGGAGCAAAAGTGAAGGGGGATGTTAAATTTTCACACTGAATTCAGTCCTCCTCTTTGGTCATCTTTAATTTATGGTACATAATTTACAAGTAGCACACGTATTGAATGGAGCACTGGGTGTTATACGCAAACAATGAATCATGGAACACTACATCAAAAACTAATGATGTAATGTATGGTAATTAACATAACATAATAAAATAAAATTTGAAAAAATAAAATTAAAAAAAATCCACTCATATCAATTTTACTTCCCTGGTTCCCTGTCTTCTCTGAAGTCTTGCACTTTTTATTGCTCAAAGACCCTCTTAAGCCTTAGGTCTAGGAAACTCTTTCCCTGGATCTTCTATCCCACTCTCTGAGTTCAGGGTGGTACTAACACTTTTTATTAGTCATTTGACAATTGAATCCAATAAACATTTACTGAACCTATGCACAGAACTGTGCCCCTAAGAAGGATATTTGCCAGTAGAAGAGAAAGACATGTTAATAATAAATATAATGCAGTATGATAAATCACAGTTATAGATATATTGAAATATGTAGAATAGAAAGATGTCATTGAAAATAATGAAAATTAAGTCTTAATTAGGCTAAGAGTGTGATGTCAAGGATATGATTCAGCATCACATTTTTAAGGAATTTTGAAGTTCAGTGCAAAGCGTAAAGAAAAGCACTTTGAGTGATAATCTGGAACGATGTCTTTGGTCAGAAAACACATTCCTATTTTAGATTAATTTTTCAGTACTGAGTCCCAGAAATAGAATTACTAAGTCAAAGCACATGAACATTTCTAATAACTGTTCATGCATGTATATTGACACGTTCTGCGAGGCATCTGCCAAGGTTTTTAGAACTGTCATTATGTGTATGATAGAAAAAGATGAGCTGGATCACTACTACTAAAATCCACTGAGTTTACTGATTAATGGATTAAAGGAGAAATGTTTCTGTTGCTGTAAGACTCTGTCCTCCATTCTGCTTCACTCATTCTTTTGCTTATGCCTTGGGTAAATATATAGCTGGTGCTTTTTTTTCTTTAATTGGCATATGACATTGTTGATCATTTTCTTCTTCTTCTAACACTTTTTCATTAGACTGCAAGACAGCATAATCTCCTATCTCATTGGACATTTCTCCACAAACAGTTTCCTTTGCTGCTCATCCTCATTTCCCTGAAGTCTGAATGTTGTAATGCCCTAGGACTCAGTTTTTGAAACACTTCTCTATTTACCAAGAATCACTGGTGATCTCATTCAGTTCCAAGGTTTTAACAACCATCTGCTTGCCAATTTTTTTGCCTGCCACATTTTTGTTTTATTGATTAGTGGACATACAACAAATATAATAGGCCATATAATAACTGAAAAAAAGATTCTATTTTTTCCTAATATCCCCACACGGACTTGGGGACGGTAGGGTCTTCAAAATATTACAAATTGTTATTTAAGATAATATTTGTTTCCAGAAAACAATGAATGAAGTATATATTAAGTGAAAAATACTAATTACAGTAAGGAATTTCAAACTAGAAACTGAGCAGCATTGTTAACTATCTTATTTTAAAAGACATCTACAGAGTCAGCAAAAAGATAAAATGCATAAATTGTACAAACTCACTCATGCGAGGACTTCTCTGTAAAAGTTTCTGGTTAGATGGTAACTTGTTAATATTTGAAACGAAGTTTATGTTAAGATACTGTAGAAAAATAAAATTTACATTAGCAAAAGTAAAATTAACTGCTATAAATGTCAGTGCCACTAAACGTGTTTTACTTCATTAGAGTAAAAGACCAAGAAAAACACTCTACCTCTACTTACAATAAATAAAACTAATCAATGTTGTAATCTTTCAAAAGAATCATTAGAACTCTGGGAGAGAGCTAAAGAGGAGAAAACAACATGTCTATTATTACTGTGACTAAATGGGATTAACTAATCCTCATGAGATAAAGTTATGAATTAAGTGAAGCTCAGAACACTAAAGGAAAATTTGTGGGGAGAGAATGCAAATAGTATCCTAATTATCCTCAGCCTATTAACAAGCAATCCTTATTACTTGCAATTAAAATCCTCTTAAATTTTATGGCAAAAGTTCATTCAAACGTTGAAAATTATATGCTAATTATTATACTGTAAAGCACATGTTTAGTATGTACTTTACTATGGGCTCAATAAATAATAAAATACCAAATTCTAGGTGATACAGTGACTAACTATTTTACTAAATGGATAACACCATGTGGTGTAAAGCCAGTGTGCGCTCCTGGTACAAATTCACAGAGCTACAGTACTAGAGTATCTCATAGATTCCACATGAATAGAGAGGGGACAATTCTGTTAAACACTAAATTCCCAACACCATTACAGTATCTGGATAGGTAGGTACTTAAGTATTTATTGAAGAAATTACTTTGGGGGAATGAAAATATATATTTAGTAATTCACTTACACTATTCGCTTTCAGGTCCCAGAACTTCACGTTATCACATCTTTCATTCACTGATTGGTTTTGTAGTAAATCCCATAGTACAGATTTCTAAGATAATTTATGTAATTATTTATTTTATATCTAATATCTCCATGATGGCCTAGACAAGTTTGTGTTGTTTCTGACATCATAGTACCCAACACAAATCAAGAAGTCAATAAAAGTAACTATGTATGGTGACAGATATTAACTAGACTTATTGTGGCGATCACTTTTTGCAATCAATACAAATATCAAATTTTTATACTGTGCTCCTAAAACTTAATGCTATGTCATCATATTTCAATAAAAAAAGAAGTCAATAAACATTTGTGAAAGGAGTAAGTGAATGAATACATGAACAAAAAGGATGTTACTACAGATTGCAATTTCCTGAGACATCATATTCTTCAGTAAGCAAAATACTATGGTCTAAAGAACAGTAAGGCCACATATACAAATGATATACCATAGAGCAGCTCCAATGATGGCTCTTTTAATTGAGGACTCCCCATACCACACCCCACTATCATTTTCACATCTCTATAAATTGGGGAGAATCTTTTCTTTTTTCAAATTTTTATTTAAGTTCTAGTTAGTTAACATATAGTGTCATATTGCTTTCAGGAGTAGAACTTAGTGATTCATCACTTACACCTAACACCCAGTGTTCATCATAACAAGTGCCCTCCTTAATACCCATCACCCATTTAGCCCTTTCCCAACCCACCTCCCTCCATCAACCCTCAGTTTGTTCTCTATCATTAAGAGTCTCTTATGGTTTGCTTCCCTCTCTCTTCTAGTTTTTCCCCTTCCCACATGTTCATCTGTTTTGTTTCTTAAATTCCACATATGAGGGAAATCATATGATATTCGTCTTTAAGTGAGTTACTTCACTTAGCATAATACACCCTAGCTTCATCCATGTCATTACAAATGGCAAGATTTCATTATTTTGATGGCTGAGTGATATTCCATTGTATACCGATGCCACATCTTCTTTATCCATTCATTAGTTGATGGACATTTGGGCTCTTTCTGTAGTTTGGCTATTGTTGATTATGTTGCTATAAACATGGGGGTGCATATACCCCTCTAAATCTGTATTTTTGTATCCTTTGGGTAAATACCTAGTAGTATAATTGCTGAATCGTCGGGTAGTACTATTTTTAACTTTTTGAGGAACCTGCATACTGTCTTCCAGAGTTGCTGCACCAGTCTGCACTCCTACCAACAGTGTAAGAGGGTTAGGGCAGAATCTCTTAATAAATCAAATATCCAACCAATATTCTATTTCCCTATCTTTATTTATTTACAGTTGATTTTTAAAAATCAGGTTCATAGCAGCACTGTCCACAATAGCCAAACTGTGAGAGGAGCCGAGATGTCCTTCAACAGATGAATGGATAAAGAAGATGTGGTACATATATACAATGGAATATTACTCAGCCATCAGAAAGCAAGAATACCCACTATTTGTCTTGACATGGATGAACTGGAGGGGATTATGCTAAGTGAAATAAGTCAAGCAGAGAAAGACAATTATCATATGGTTTCACTCATATGTGGAACACAAGGAATAGCACGGAGGACCACAGGGGAAGGGAGGGAAAACTGAACTTGAAGAAATCAGAGAGGGAGGCAAATCACGAGAGACTCTGAACTCCGGGAAACTGAGGGTTACAGAAAGAAGGGGGTGGGAGGATGTGGCAGCTGGGTGATGGGTATTAAGGAGGGCATGTGTGGTGATGAGCACTGGGCGTTATATGCAACTAATGAATCGTTGAACACTACATCAAAAACTAATGATGTATTATATGTTGACTGAACATAATAAAAAAAAATAGGATCCTTAAATAAGGTCCATAAGGTCCATATATTGTGCTTGTTGAGATATTTCTTAATTCTCCTTTTAATTGTTTTGGTCACCTATTCTTGAAGAAACTGAGTTGTTTGTACTATAGATTTTTTCCACATTTTGGATTTCATTGACTCACCCTTGTACCATGATTCCCTAAGCTTCCTATAAACTGGTTGTTAGATCTACAACAGCAAAGTCCAACGGAAATATAATGCAAGCCCCATTTCTAGCAGCTACATTTAAAAAAGGGGGGGAAAAATAAAATTCATGTAACAATATATTTAACTCAATAAATCCAAAATATTATCATTTTAACATGTTATCAATATAAAATATTACATAATTTACATTCTTTTTTTACCCTTTCCTCATTTGGATTTGATTCCAAATTCAGCGTGCATTTTACACTTGGCACCCCTCACTTCAGACTAATCACATTTCAAATGCTTAAAAGCTACATGTGACTAGTGGTTAACATGCTAGATTGCACAGATATCAAGATTTGATGAAATGGGAGTTGGACACATAATATCTGCTTGTGTCTCTTTTTGCCATGTTATTATTGACCTGTGAATTCTGGTGTCCATTCATTAGAAAATTCCACATAACTTTTTACATAATGGTTTTAGTAGCCATTGATGATCATTGCCCAGATCTCATTTTTTTCTATTCTATGATTAATTCTGCATTTATTACCTGCAGCTCTCCAATTAAAAAGAACTTTCTCATCAGTGTAGTTACTCTGAGGTAGGGCTTATACAGGAAAATGGGACAAATATCTGATTTCTTTCCTATAATAATCAGTTTTGAGAATTACAGACTGGTTCCCTAAAATCCTCTGAAGGTAACCTACAAAGATTTTTTATGACTATCATTATGAACTAATAGATTTAAACATGATTTTCTGTGTTTCAATTTAATACAGTTATTTTTCTTTTACATTATCAGATTGTCCTATTTTTGGCCAATGAAATTCTCTTCATTTGAGCTCCTGAAAACTTTTTTACTTGACACCAAGAATCTTTGATAGCTGCCCGGCCTTCTCCTATGAACAGACTGATGCCAACTGATCTTGGCAGTCCAGGAATTCAGCATTTCTCCTCATTGAGGAGCCTCAATTCATTTTATTGAACATTCAAAAATGCATACTGCTATCACATTGTTGTTTCCAAGCCATCCAGGAGGCAGAACTGGAAAACATACTTTTTAATGAAGAACATATGAGTTTACACAAATATTTCAATTCAAAGCTGGGGTAACAGGGTTTTTACTTAACTTCCTCAATTTTTATATATGTTCCTCTTTTCTCTTACTCTGAAAAAAATCTTAGTTCCCAACGGCATTAAGATAATTACTTATTTGCTTTGAATTGTGTGGTCATAATTATATTTCAGCACATATCAGAAACTCATTCAATAAGTGAGAAATAAGGGAACGAATAAAAGACTGCCACTTCTGAGAAAATTTTTAGAATTTAGATCAAAACAACAATTCCATAATACTAGTAACAATATGATTACCAAAAACAGCTTAATATCTCTTTATAGCTTTCTTTTTGTCCTTAGCATATGTGTGTTGGTGGGGGGAGGGAGAAAATGAGGACAGGGAGAAGTCCCCAATAGAAATCTTCAAATTATTGTGTTTTAAAGTCACTAGAAATAATCTTTATGTAGTATATGATACCCAACTGCCTTATTACATTTGGCTTCCAAATTGGCCATTAATTAAACATTTTTTTATAATTATGAATTAAAAGTCCAATATATAAAACAAGGTCTATTCAGAAATCTATTTTCAATTCCTGTCTTTCCTTGTCTCCTCTATCCCCTTAAAGTTACTTTTATTAGGGGCGCCTGGGTGGCTCAGTCGTTAAGCGTCTGCCTTTGGCTCAGGTCATGATCCCAGGATCCTGGGATGGAGCCCTGCATTGGGCTCCCTGCTCCGCAGGAAGCCTGGTTCTCCCTCTCCCACCCCCCACCCCCGCTTGTGTTCCCTCTCTCGCTGTCTCTCTCTCTGTCAAATAAATAAATAAAATCTTTAAAAAAAAAAAGTTACTTTTATTAGTTTTTTTAAGCAAATATATTTATTAGTTTTTATAGGCAAATATATTTATAGTTGTATTTGCAGCCCCCTCCTCAAATATATGGTACCATAATATACATACTCTTCTCTACCTTGCTTTGTTCATTTATCCTGGTGACCATTTCTAAAGCAGTTTAACGAATATTCTTCATTGTGAAGATGTACAATGGTTTATTTAATCTGTTTCCTACATTTGATGGCATTTTGGTCATTTATAGTCTTTTGCTATTACAAATAGCGCTGTGACGACTAGCCTTCGTGCAAACATCATTTTTGCTACTGAATCTTTAAGAGAGGTTTCTAAAATTGGGACTGCTAGGTCAGGGATTAAATGTACATGTAATCTTGGTAGACACTGCTAAATTGCTCTCCAAAGGACTTGTATATTTATGTATTTTCTATAGCAACGTATGCCTTCTTAACACTCCATGAGTCTTGACTCAAAAACTGTCATATGTCAAACCAAAAGTTACTGTCAAGATATACAAACATACTAGAAATGGCCAGAATGCTGCTTCCATTTTTCATTGCCAAGAGCATCACTTACCTTTACTGCACTCAGGATAGAAACAGCCAGCTATGTTAATGAAAAATAATTATCCTTTAGGATTAATTTTTTTTCTAATGATTAGGTTTTCATATGACTTCAAAATATCAAGTAGTATTCAATAAAAATCTTAGTGACATGGAACCTCAAGGGCTATTTGCCAAAGGTTCTATATTGAGATGTTGCTTAGGGGGGCTATTTATCACCAACTGTCACACCTCAAAATTGTTTGTATTCTTCTCTCATCCCAAACTGAGACTGCCTTTAGGATCTTTTCATACTGGGAAGAGGGGTTTGTAATGATAAGATTCTGGCATTATTTTAATTTGTTTGTCAAATTTTTCACTCCTTTGCTTTCAAAATATCTGTCATTTGAACTTCACACCAGGAATCCTAACTGTAGCTGTCACTGCTGCTAAGATACATTGCCCCTCCAACTTCTGTTTCGTTATTTTTTGGTGTTGCTTTTTTATCTTCTATCATGTTTCTCCAGTCCCAATGTGAAAGGTCTAGACTTTCAATAAATAGCATCAGCCAAACTTCATTTTGATCTAGTTGTGAAATGATGAACTGCATACAAGACCTTGCTCAGGAACTGCTTCTAATTTATCAGAGAAAGCTTATTTGGTTTCTGTTTGTGTGTTGTTGTTTTCAACTATTTCTATAATGAGCATACATATAAGGTACCATGAAAGTATTACAAACAGAAACAGTCACTGCCCTAAAGGAACCCCTAATCTAGTTGAGATAGGTTATACATATAAAAAGCCAAGTATGTACCATAAAAGCCAAACTAATGGTGTTAACTACCAATGTTGTAAGAGCTCAAAGAATATACCATGGGTCATATACCATGACCCAATGGAAGAATCCCTACTCACACTTGGCTCTTAATAAAAAGTAGGCTCAAACAAGTTTAGGAGAGAGTTGTATAGGTGGATGGAATAATGTACAAATCAGGAAAGGATAATCAACAATCCATGAGAAGATAGACTTCACTTATGAAAGAGACAAGTTTTTGTTCTTATTTTTTAAGGCAAACTACACATTAAGCTTACTTTAAAAGAAAACACAATTTTTTTTCTTTATAGACCTAATAATTATGCTAAAATTCTTCTAGGTCAGATAGGCAAGCATAAGATTTTTCTAATAATAATCTCTACAGGTTATAATATTTACTATTAGCATGATTTGTTTCTGTCATGTGGAAGCATTTAACATTGTGTTAACATGTAAAGTTAACACCAATACCTCAAAATACAGAAAAACTAAGTTCCCAAGGAATGTGCATTAAAAAAAAAATCTTCATAGTATGCTTCCTCAGAACACTAGAATTAATATTGTAAAACATGATTTTAAGTTCTTTTTTAAGGTATAGGGTAAAAGCAAAGTACTTCTATTTTTTTATTTTCCCAAAATACTGAATATTTTAACTTATTAATAATGATAATAAAATAAACACATGAATGCGTACTATGTGCCAGTCACTTTTCTAAGTGCTTTACATACATTGTCACAGAGTTAATAATACAAGATGTAACAGTTTGCTTTTTTAAAGTTATTCTCTTAATATTTTTATGGGGCTTAGTTCTTACATCTAATGTTTTATGTGCCATTATTTTGCTTTTACTGCAAAAGAAAGATCTGGCTCCCAAAGATAAAGGAGATTTTTGGTAAATGGTGAAGGTAAAGAAATAAATGACCCACTTGGCTAGTGTGTAATTACACTGCCTGAGATTGTAACAATCTATCACATGAAGGAGGATGACACCACACTAAGGGGTGAGTCAAAGGAGATAGCCTTTGACTAACTACGGGACCCCGACGATCGATACTCCACAGATAGTGTGCTCTCAAAAACAATTGAATTCTAAAAAAGTTTGAAAATAGATTCCCCCTTCCTTCTGATACTGATCGGAGACCTATCTTGACCTTATTCTGGAAGAGCAATACTTTCTTAAAAAGGTATATGAAACACATAAATCCTTTCTATCTCTAGATTGTTCTTTCAAGTGGATATTTAACACATTCCTATTATAATGACAGTCCTACGAGCAAAAAGCATACTGAAATCCTTATTTCTTTATTACATAAACATGCTCTTTCAATTAGCAGTTATCAAGTTATCTTAATACTTAACACATGACAGGTAAATATCCCAAAGACTGAAAATGTGAAAAATCTATCAGAAAATTTAAATTTCCAAATGAGGTTTGCAGTATCTATTGAACTTGATACTTAATAAATGTAAAAAGCAAGCAGAAAGAAACTTTAAAAACAAAAGGAAAATGTAAATCCATACTATATTTCAGATAATCACATTAGAATTATCTTAATGCATTGTATCGTATTTTCTTACAAATCTTTAGACTGTATCTCACAATAAATCCTATTACTTTAAGTTATTAAATTCATTAAACTACATCAAAAAGTATAGTTCTTCCCTTTCATTTTCAAATTATATCATTCAGAATTTCCATAGTTTTTAGATACTGCATTTAAAGTATCTAAAACTAAAAAGGCAAGTATCTAAAACACACTTCAAAGCCCAAAACAGATAATTAAATGGAAAGCAAAATCTAAATTCATTTTTTTTCTTTCCACAGAGGCTTACATGATAGCAAGCATAATGTAATCCATGAGATCACAAATTGTTATGTGAAAGACTGTAAAATTAAACTTTATAAGAAGCTTAGACTTCATATTGATACTGTATTATCACTAGTGCAGAGGAAGACAGTGAATACGTGAAAGCCTCCATTTGATTTATGCAAAATGCTACTGGGCAGAAATGTAAGTAATGAGAAGATATACTACACAAAATCACAGTAGATCACCTCTATTCTATAGGGTTGTAGCAATCTGATCCCACCCAAAGTACAAACTTGTTAAGATAAAATAATCACCCAGGGAAAAAATCCAGATAAATCGCCAAGCCTCAGACCAATTAAATCTGTCAGTGTGATCCAAGCAACAGGACTTTTTAAAGCTTCCCAAATTCCAATATGTAGAAAGGTTGAGAACCACTGCCATATGGTACAGATCTATTTGCAAAGGTGAAAAAGGTTTGAAAAAGTACACAAAAAGAAGCAATGCATGATAAGAAAATGGGAATATTGTTTGATAACAAAGATTATATTGTACTCTAAAATCTCTACACTAGCAATTTAATTAAACAAATTGTTTTAAAATGCAAACATAACTTGAATAGTTAAATTTATTGAATTGCCCATATCTGTACCTTGACATAATTTATCTAACAAAATGTAATCTAGCTAAAATAAGTCACACTCCATTAATGGAAACTGTGATTGTCTGGAGGCAACTGGTCATTTTAGCAAAAAAAGGGATCTAGGATGTTGACTCTGAATTTCTAGAGAAAACTTTGAAGGCACTGCGTAAGTATGAAGGCAAAGGAGTCTCGATAAGACCAGGGTACAATAAGATGGCAAAAGCAAGTCAAATTGATGAGAGAAGGTATGCCAGAAAGTATCACTTCCATTACTGCCTACAAAAATTTGTTAAGATGGCAAATATGATATAAAAATACAAGAATTATTTTTAGTATAATTAATTTCATCCCTAAACACACAGTTTATTCCTTTGTTTACAGTTCAATTTAGGACAGCTCCACCCAACACTGTCCTACTGAAAAAAGAAGAGAAAGAAATAAAAGTGGGTACGAAGAAACATCCACACATTCTCTTATCAATGTTCTTTCCTTCATTCACTGCCAAATACTGTACATAGTATATGCCAAGTACTGGTCCAGGGATTGAGAATACTAAAATGAATTAATTATAATCTTCCATTCTCTACGTACTTCTCATGTAGTGGGAAAAACAGAAAATGTGTACCAGTATATAAGTGCTGTTGGAGGAGGTCATCAGGAGGATGTGACCGCCACATGATCCACAAACTGGAACAAGGCAAGTGGAGGCTCCTTATCCCCTCTCCTGTCCTTGGAACGTGTGTTCTACCCACTGGTCCTACTCAGGAGACACTTCAAGGATGCAGCTTTAAGAGTAATGTTACTGAGACCCATTGGAATGTATACATGACTGAACCCTTTTAATGTCTCTACATAGACTCTGACAGGCAGGTACAGAGATCTAATTCATCTAGTACCTGCCCAAGACAAGCCTTGTATGTAAGTTTCCTTCCTTCTTAAATATGCTTATTAAATCTAGAATGGTCTGCCTCTTCATTCGGTCTCTCCTTCCCTCTGTATATGGGCATCATTTTCACATGTCACCAGGGAACTCATAAGGTTGCAAATCAACAAGTGCTTTGATATACATATATTTATCAAGTGCTATGATAACACATATGAGCAAGAAAATAATTTACCAGGTAATATTACCAGAGAAAAAGAAGAGACAAAGGCTGGTAAAGTACATAGAGGAAGTTACATTTCAGATGGGTTTTCAAAGATAAATAGGAATTCACTAAGTAGGTAAGATGGGGAGAACAATGAAGACACTAAAAAGAGCACGAGTAAACAATGAATCATGGAACACTACATCAAAAACTAATGATGTAATGTATGGTGATTAACATAACATAATAAAATAAAATAAAATAAATAAAAAATTAAAAAAATAATTAAAAAAAAAAGAGGAGCATGAGTAAAGACGAAGAAAAATTCATCTGGAATGCAAGTTGCCTACTGTGGCTAAAGACACATGGATGAATGGCAAGGCCGATTTAAGGACTAGCACTAAGGGGCCTTGAATGTCATGTCTTAAGTTTATCAAAAGAGAGTGAGTTTAACAAGGGTACTATGGGGGCTTCAATAGTGTTGAAAGAGACTGAGGTCAAGGAAACCAGTTGGTAGGTTACTTGTAGACTTCTATAACCATAAGTGTTTCTAGGTTTAATCATAACCAATTATTATAATGGACTATAAATAGGGAGAGTATAAGCAAAGGAAAGCTGTTCTGATCTCAGAATAAACCCTGGATTTTTCTCTTTTCAACAAATGCCTAATTATTGTTTGGCATCTTATCTAAAATGGACTATGGTATGCATGTTTCCATTACTTAATACAGCATAGCCAAAAACATAGTAGTCCGTCATTAACTTCTCACTTGAATATTTTTCCACATCAACACCATCTCATCACATGCAATCTAGATTTCCTACTACCAGTCTACAGGATTTGCTCTCTCAGAGTACCTCTAATTCAAAAGACCCCTACTCAACCCATATCCCCTCAAGTTTTCTGTATCATTTCACGTGCAAGATAGGAATTAACACTGCCATTTAAGAGTTGAGAAAACTGAGGTGTAGGTTTTTAAAAAATCTAATTAAAAGAGCTGATTTTTAAATCCAGAGCTATATGAGGCCAAAGCCATGATTGTACTTCTATGCCAAAATTATTTTATGAGATAGTTTTCTTGTAATCATGAAAAGATTATACTTTAAGAAGCCTAACAACTTCTGGTTCTTCTTTTTAAAAATAATTAAAACATTATAGATAGCTTTTTTGGAGGCATAACTAAAATATAATTTTATGAGTTTTGATAAATAAATGCAGTTGTGTCAGGATCAGTAAGACTACTTTTAGATTCAGTGATTCACTAGGAGAACTCAGAGGATTCAGTAGATAATTACCCTCATGACTATGATTTCTTATAACAAAAGGATGCAGGGGCGCCTGGGTGGCTCAGTTGGTTAAGCGTCTACCTTTGGCTCAGATCATGATCCCAGGGTCCTGGGATCGAGCCCCGCATCGGGCTCCTTGCTCTGCAGGGAGCCTGCTTCTCCCTCTCCTCCCCGCCTGTGCTCTCTCACTGTCTCTCCTCCTCTCTCAAATAAAAAAATTAAAAAAATAAAAAATCTAACAAAAGGATGCAAGGAAAAATCGACAAAGAGAAAAGACACAAGAAGTGAAGTCTGGAATAAACCAGGCACACGTTTCCAATAGTCCACTCAGGATGTGTTTAATTCCCCCAGCAATGAATTGAGAGAACATGTGTGAAATGCTTGTGTAGGGAAGCTCATGAGAGACTCAGTTCCTAAGGTTTTTATTTGGGACTGGTCACTAAAGCATCATCTACCTACCATGGGCCATAATTCCAGACTCCCTGAAGGAAACATGATGTTTAGCATAAACTATATTGTTTTTACAGTCTAGGCACAGTGAGCCACTCTTACATTTACAGAAAGTTTTATATTTGTGTAAGAAACTATATATCATTCCAGTTCCCATATGCCATCCAAGGGTCAACCTTATAATCAGCTCTAAGGATAAGAATCTGCTACATTAACTCATCTGCAGAGTTGTGTAATCACCAACACAATCAAGAACAGTTTCATTACACACCTAAGCATACATAAAAAATGCTCTTTATGCCTCTACAGTCAACCTCAACAAATCCCAGGTCTGATTTTTACCTCGACAGTTTGCCTATTCCAAAATGTCATACAAATAAAAACATAAAATGCATAGACTTTTGAGTCTAGCTTCTTTCAGTGTAATGCATTTAAGATTTATCCATGTTGTTGAATATACCAGTAATTTATTCTTTTTTATTGCTGAGCAATAGTCCTCTGTATGAATATATCACAGATATCTTTATCTGCAATAAAAACATTCAGAATAGGGTTTTTTTTTTTCCTGTTAACTGCATTTCCATTTTACTTGAGTCAATATCTAAGAGTAGGGTTTTTGGGTTACATGGTCACTTTATAAGAAAATGACAAATAGTTCTTCAAAGTGGTAATACCATTTGCATTCCATTTTGCACTCCTACCATCAATGTGTAAAAGCTCCATAAAATAGTTTGAAATAAAGGTATTCAGTGGTTTCCTCATAACTTCATGCAGGCCCTAAAGAAGAAATCTAATTGGCTGGGTGAGCGATCACATAACAAAAAGCATATACCAAAGTACTCCTTTACCACATGGCAAAATTCACTCATCTTTCAAAATCCAGTTTAAATGTAATTGTTTCTCCCATAAACTCAGACAAAATTGATTACTCCTTAATTTTGTCACATCATTTTGTTCATACTAGAATTTAAACATTATTTATAATATGATATTATGGTTATTTATACTTATCTATTTTCCTGTTTGTTTCTCAACTCTTTGATAATATTATGACTTACTCAGCTTTGAATTTCTATCATATCTGTATCAAAGACCTAGCACTCAACAATTTCTCCTAAAACAATTAAGGTTAAGACACAAAATAAAACAACCAAAAATACCAGATAAACAAAACAACAGTTTTCATGACACTAGACATCAGACAACAAAAGATAGAGATCCCTAAGAGATAGGAAACCAACAAGGTGAGCCCTATAATTTCCCTACCTCACAGTCTTGAGAGCTTCTAGCCTATAGCACTGGAGAGGGAACCTAAGCAAAGTCCAGTAGACTCCGAGTTCAAGAAACAGAACTAAAAGTTCACAGGACAAAGTACTGAAAAGGGGAGAGCCGAAAAGAGAAAGAACACAAGAGATGTAAAGGAGGTTGCCCTCAAGTACTCTGCAGAGAACTAATTATCACATGCATGCGAAGAAACTACCCAAGGCCAGGGAAAGAACTAAAATGAGAAAAAGTTCAATATCCTTCTCTTAATAATTGATAGGACAAATAGACAGAAAATCAGTAAGATTATATAAGACTTGAACAACACTATCAACCAACTTGACCTAATTGACACTTATAAAATACTACAGCCAATGACAGCAGAATATACATTCTTTTCAAGTGTACTTGAAACATTCACAAAGACAGACAATATTCTGGGCCATAAAACAAATTTCAACAAATTAGAAAGGATTCACATCATACAAAGTATGTTTTCTGAATGGAGTTAAATCAGAAATCATTAACCAAAAAAACACTGCAAACATGCGCAAACTAAGTAACACCTTTCTAAATATCCCTGGGCCAAAGAAAAAATCAAAAGAGAGTTAGAAAACATTTTGAACAGAAGAAAAATGAAAATACAACTAATCGAAATGTGTAGAACACTAAAGCTGTACCTTACAGGACTAAGTGCCTGTATTAGAAGAAAAGTCTAAAATCAGTGACCTTAAGAAAACAAGAGCAGGCGACATCACTCGGCATCCGGGAAATACAAATCAAAACCTCAAAGAGATACCACCTCACACCAGTCAGAATGGCTAAAATTAACAAGTCAGGAAATGACAGATGTTGGCGAAGATGCGGAGAAAGGGGAACCCTCCTACACTATTGGTAGGAATGCAAGCTGGTGCAGCCACTCTGGAAAACAGTGTGGAGGTTCCTGAAAAAGTTGAAAACAGAGTTACCCTATGACCCAGCAATTGCACTACTGGTTATTTACCCCAAAGGTACAAATGTAGTGATCTGAAGGGGCACATGCACCCCAATGTTTATATAGCAGCAATGTCCACAATAGCCAAACTATGGAAAGAGCCAAGATGTCCATCAACAGATGAATGGATAAACAAGATGTAGTATAGATATACAATGGAATATTATGCAGCCATCAAAAATTTGAAATCTTGCCATTTGCAACAACGTGGATGGAACTGGAGGGTATTATGCTAAGCACAGTAAGTCAATCAGAGAAAGACAAGTATCATATGATCTCACTGATATGAGGAATTTGAGAAACAAGATAGAGGATCATAGGGGAAGGAAGGGAAAATGAAACAAGATGAAACCAGAGAGGGAGACAAACCATAAGAGACTCTTAATCTCAGGGAACAAACTGAGGGTTGCTGGAGTGGAGGGGGGTGGGAGGGATCGGGTGGCTGGGTGATGGGACAATGGGGAGGGTATGTGCTAAGGTGAGTGCTGTGAATTGTGTAAGACTGGTGAATCACAGACCTGTACCCCTGAAACAAATAACACATTATATGTTAATAAAAAAAATTAAAATAAAAAAAAAGAAAAACAAGAGCAGGGCAACTGGGTGTCTCAGGCAGTTGAGCATCTGACATTTGATTTCAGCTCAAGTCATGATCTCAGGGCTCTGGGATTGAGCTCTGCCTCAGTTCCGTGCTCGGCAGAGAGTCAGCTTGAGATTCTCTCTCTCCCTCTCCCTTAAGCCCCTCCCCCCCGAAATAAATATTAAAAAAAAAAAAAAAAAGAAAAACAAGAACAAATTAAACCCAAAGCAGAATAAAGGAAATAATAAAAATCACAATGAAAATCAAAGAGTATAAGACAAAAAAACAAAAAATAAAAATCCATCAAGCAAAAAGAAAGGAGACACAAATTGCCAATATCAAGAATGAGAGATGCAACATCACTACATATCTTGCAAACATTTAAAGAATAAGGGAATATTATAAACAACTAGATGCCACTAATTTGAACAACTCTGATAAGTGAGAAAGCTCTAATGTATTAAAGAAATTGAATTTGTAGTTTAAAAACTCACACAATAAAATTCTAGGTTGACCTAGTTTTACTGCCAAATTCTTTAAAACACTTTAGGAGGAAATATCCATTTTACATAAACTACTCAGATTTTGATGAGGAAGAAAGACTTTCCACTCATTTTATGAAGCTAGTATTATCCTGATACAAAACATGACAAAAGCATTCTAAGAAAACTACAGACCCGTATCTTTCATGAACATAGATGCAAAAATGCTAACAGAACTTTACCAAATCAAATTTCATATATAAAAATAATACATCATGACCAAGAAAAGTTCATGCTCAGAATGCAAGATTTAACATCCAAAATAAATATTATTTCTTAATATTAAGTTAAGAAACAATAAAGAAAAATCATACAATTATCTCAACAGACACAGAAAAAGCATCTGACAATATCTAACCATGATTCCTCATTCTGATAAAAGGCATCCATGAAAAACCTACAGAAACATTATATTTAATAATGAAGAACTAAATGTCTCCCCTCCCCCTAAAATCAGGATCAAGACAACAATTTATAACTATCACCACTTCTATTCAACATTATGCTAGATAATTAGGCAAGAGAAAAAAAAAAAACAAAACCACAAAAATCTAGACTAGAAAAGAAATAAACTACCTTTTCACAGACAGCAAAACTATCTATATATAAAATCAGATATAAGGTACAAAAAAATCTACCAGAATAACTGAGTTAAGCAAGGTTGTGGGATACAAGATCAACACACAAAAAGAAACTATATTTCCATACACTAGTAACAATCAGAAATTAAATTAAAAATAACACTGGATTTCAATAGGATCAAGAAAATATGCAATCCAAATAAATAAATCCAAAATGATGTGTAAAATGTGTGCACTGACAGCTACAAAAGATAGCTGAGAAAAATTAAAGAAGACCTAAATAAATGTAGAGGTATTTCTTTTTCATGGATTGGTAGACTCAATATAATTATGATGTCAATCTCCCCAAATTTATCAATAAAATCCAATCAAGATCCCAGACAACTTCTGTTAGAAAGTGACAAGTTAATTCTAAAATATATTTGTAAATTCCAAAGACCTAGACTATCCAAAACAACTCTGAAAAAGGAATGAAGTTGGAAGTCTAATAAAACCTGACCTCAAAACTTACTTCAAAGCTACAGTAATCAAGACCATGTGATCCTGAGAGGAAGATAGGTGGAGATCAAAAGGACAGATGAAAAAGTCCAGAAATAAACCCATGTATATATGGATAACAGAATTTAGACAAAGGTGCAAAAGGTTATTCAATGGATAAAGGATTGTCTTTTTAATAAATGGTGCTAGAACTACTGGATACTCATATGAAAAATATGATCTTCGATCCATGCCTTCTATCATATACAAAAATTAGTTCTAAGTTGTTCTTGGATGTAAAGGTAATATGTAAAGCTATAAAATTTCTAGGAGAAAAATAAAAAAATATCTTTGTGATCCTAGATTAGGCAAAGATTTTTAAAATATGATACCAAAAGCATGATCCACACACAAAAACATAATTAAAAAAACATAAACTAGCTTCAGTAAAGTTAAAAAATTCTCTTCAAAAGATGCTTGTATGAAAATGAAAAGACAAGCCACAGATGGGAAGAAAATATCAGCAAAGGAGATACTCAATGGATTTGTATCTCCAATATATAAAGAACAATTATAATTCAATAATAAAAGATAACCTACTCTTTAAATGGGCAACAGATATGAACATTTCACCAAAGAAGATAATTACCTACATGAAATACCAATTAGCACATGAAAATAGGCTCAATATCATTAGCCATTAGGGAAATGCAAATTAAAATCACAATGAAATACCCATACACTTTGTCATTAGACTGCCTAAAATTAAAAACATTTAACCAGTGTTGGTCTGAGGATGTAAAGGAACTGGAACTCTAATACACTGCTGGTGGCAATGTAAAATGGTATAACCACCTTGGAAAACAATTTGGCAGTTTCTTTAAAAAATATGTTGAAATAAACCTACAGTATGATCCAGACATTCCACTGGTGGGTATTCACTCAAGAGAAAAGAAAGCACATGCCCACATAGACTTCAACATGAACGTTCATAACAGCTTTATTTGTAAGATCCCAAACTGGAGACAACCAAATGTCCAACAAGTCAAACAGGTAAAACAAATTGTGATATATTCATATAATGGAATACTACTCAGGAATAAAAAGGAATGAACTACTGAAATGTGCAGCAGCAATGGATGAATCTCAAAATAATCATGCTGAGTGAAAGAAGCTAGGGAAAAAAAGTACAAACTAGATAAAGTCATTTATATGTAATTCTAGAAAATGTAGGCTAATATATAGAGATAGCAGATCAGTGGTTGGCTGGAGGCAGGGAGAGTGGGAAAGAGGGATCACAAAAGGGCAGGTGCCAGTTTCAAGGATATAAATATGTCCCACACTTTAAGATATGTGGAATTTATTGTATATCAATCACACTTCCATAAAAATAAACAAAGCCTTAGTCATTTATATTCTATTGTTTAATAATTATCATTTTTTCTGTGTCCAAGACCAGGCAAAGCAGTTCATACTTAACATCTGATATTTATTTTTTATTAATTTTATTAATTTTTCTAAAAGATTATTTATTTATTTGAGAGAGTGAGCACGCACACAAGCAGGGGGAGCAGCAGAGGGAGAGGGAGAAGCAGGCTCTGAGCCTGACGCGGGCCTTGATCGCAGGACCCTGGGATCATGACCTGAGCCAAAGGCGGACACTTAACCAACTCAGCCACCCAGGCACCCCAACATTCGATATTTAATCCTGTGAAATATCATCCCCATTTTGCTGATTAAAGGAAAATATAAGGAAAATGGAGGTCTGAGAGGCTAAGTAGTATTGAAAAATAACTACAAACCAAGTGCTATGCCAATATTACATATCTAGTAAGTAAAGAGATGCAAACCCAGGTCTACCTTAACTAATCACTAGCTTTTAGTAATGTATCATCTCAGAGAAAGGATTAAGAGGATGGGCACTGTGATAATAAGTTGAATAAGCCCCTCCCCACAAAGATGTCCACATACTAACCCCTAGAACTGTGACTATATTGCCTTACATGGCAAAAGGGACTTTGTAGATGTGATTAGAGATCTAGAGATAGGGAGATTATCCTGGATTATCTGGGTGGGCTAATGTAATCACAAGGTCCTTATAAGAGGGAGGCAGGAGGGTTAGAGTGAGAAAAGGCCATGTGATGATAGGAGTAGAGGGAAGAAGACTGACAACAGAAGCAGAGTCAGAGAGAAATTCCAAGATGCTGTGCTGCTGGTTTTGAAGATGGAGGAAAGGGCCATGAACCAAGAAATGCAGGCATCCTCTAGAAGCTTAAAAAAAAAAATTTCCAGAGCCTCCTGACCCATTTTGACTTCAGAATTTCCAAAATAACAATTATTCAAGTCACTACATTTGTGGTAATTTATTACATCAGCAATGAGAAAATAATACAGGCTCTATACTCAATGCAGTCCTTTGTTCCCAAAAATAAGTGCTCTACATAATTAGACTTGTAGTAAAACCTCCTGATAATGATGAAAATGACGAACTCTTCAGGTGTGGGAGAACATAAGAAAGGCAGCTCACTAAGCATTTGTTCCTGTGGGTCCCAGATATCTATGAGTCTTAGTAAAGTCCAAACTGAAGTATGTGCCAATAGCTTTAGGGGTTCCTTTGTGAACTTTGAAAGAAAACTCACATGATCCCAAAATAAAGTATTCCCTAGGCTGACTTTAAAACAAGACAAATTCTTTGCTGGGCCTAGAGAGAGAGAGTGGTATCAAGAGACCTCAAGTGGGTCTTGGGTCATAACAAACACAAGCTGGGACCAGACAAGTTATAGGCAGTACATAAAGCAATTCACTGTTTCTTTTGTTTTTAATTATGCTTATGGCCTAGGTCCCATATTACAACAAATAAATTCCAAACCTCAGTCTTAATTTTCCAGTTCCTTTCTATTTTTATTATATGTTTAAAACTTTAAAACCTATACTTACTTCTTCCATTCATTTATCTCATTCTTTCAACAGATATTTATTAAGCACCTAAAATATTTTAGGCAATATTCTCAGCATATCTTAATAAACAAAAATGTATATAATACTTTTCCTTCTGACACTTGTAGGTTAAGAGTAGGGGATGATTTCAAAAGTGATTACCATATAATGTCACAAGTATTGTAATGTGGAAAGTAGAAACTATTATAGGAGATGTGGCAGGACACCTAAACTAGGGAGGGAAAAAGAATGTGCAATGGCTTGGGAAAGAGATATAGTCATCCTTCCTTTTTGTCTTCAAGCCACAGGACCATTGAAAAGAGCATGAAGCAAAAGTGAGAGTCTGTAAGTGGGTATATATTGGAGGGAAAGTATCGAAGGGAGGAATGGGGAGAGAGGCTGGATGGGTGGGTAAAAAAAGAAACTTATGAAGATATTTTAAGCCAAGTTCATATTTCAATGTTATGCACCAAGATAGCCATAATGGTCATCACAGTGATTCTCAACTCTGACTACACATCTAGCAGTCTTTCCAATAGAGTACTTCTGCTTTACTGTGATCTGGCAAATAGTTTTTAAGAACTGTCTAAATTGGGAGGAAGTGGGGTCTCTGAGTTCTGAGACTAAAAGTCCTAAGCATAAGCAATAACAATAGTTAACAATTTAATTTTTATTTAAAAATTTTAGATTTATAATAAATCTTATAAAATATTAGAGTCCCTTTATACACTCAACTTCTCTTAATGTTATTACCTTATATAACCACATTACAATTATCTAAATTTAAAAACTAATAGTGATACAATCCTATTAACTACAGACTTTATATGAACTTTATTTGACTTGTCTCAAATGTCTCACAAATTGCCCTTTTTTGGTCCACAATCTAGTCCAGAATCCCAAAGTGCATTTAGCAGTTCTATCTCTTTAGATTCCTCAAATCTAGAATAATTTCTTTGTCTTTCCTTGTGTTTCATGACCTTTATACTTTTGATGATTACTGGCCATTTATTTTGTGCAATTTCCCTTCAATGTGAGTTTGTTTGATACTTTTTCTTGATTACATGGAGGTTTTGCATTTTTGTCAAGAAGCCTATGGAAGTGCTATTGTGTTCTTCTCAGTGCACCATATCAAGTGGTATATGATTACAATATGTCATATTACTGGTGATGTTGACTTTGATCATTTGGTTAATAAGGTGTATGTCAGGTTTCTCCACAATAAAGTTACTCTATTTCTCCCTTGTAATTAATAAGTATCTTGTGAAGAGATCCTTTTGAGACTATGAAATTATCATCCTCTTTCATTATTCCAGCATCTAAATTTTAGTATCTATTGTTAATTCTTGCCTATAACAATATTAACATGGTGCTTATGAAAAGGTCATTTGTCTACATTTTTTATATTTAATAATTGGAATTTTACTTTAAGGAAGAGCTGTCACTACTCATTTTAAATATTTCTTTAATTACTTCACTATAGACTCACACATAATTTTATTCCATGGATTTTAATCTATTCCTATCAACAGTATTGCTCAAATTGTCACTTGAAGTTTCAAGTTGGGCCTCTTGTGTCCTTTCAACATGCTTCTATCCATTTTTGATCATGTTTTTACCTCATCTTCTGGCACAATACGATATTCCAAGATCTTGCTATGCTAATTTGGGCATACCCACACATGTATATTTATTTCTGTTTCTGTTCATCTCTCTCTGTGTATATATGTAACAAGTTCATATTGATACCTCTGATTCAATCCATTACCACAGGATACATTCTAGACTTCCCCTTTCCATCTTTGTTAACTCCTTTCTCTAACAGTAAGAGATTTCTCTCATTATCCAAAATATATTCATTTGAAAAATCCTAGTATACATACAAGGAGTTTCAATACTGCTAAAACAAACAATTTTACTAACTAGAGTAAAATATTTGTGTACAATTCCTTTTGTTGTTAGCCTTACTGGATATAGTCACAGTACCATTTTCCAAAATTACTTAGGTTCATTCTTTTATATTCCTCCACACCCACTACTGTGGTTATGCTATTCATTTGCAGCACTGTTAAATTTTGGATTCCTCCCACATCATGGTTAACTTAATTATATATATGTTTTTGGTACAAGGAAGATTAGTAGCATTTTAAGAGTCAAAAGAATATGAAAAGGTATAGTCAGAGAAACATCAGTTCCTCTTCATCCCTCCTAACTCTGTTCCTATTCCCTTTTTTCCACCCATTTCTTATTAACCTGCTGCAGGTAATCAATCTTATTAAGTCCCTGGTTTATCCTTTCTGTATTTCTTTTAGTATAAATACATGGCTAACAATTACTCAGCACTTACTATGTGCCACATATTAACGCCTTTAAATTTTCACAAGTACCTAAGATTCAAGAGTGTATATACTCTGGAACATCTTCATCAGGGATCTTTTCTTCTTACTAGGTGTTCTTCAGTGTTTTAGATATAACCAAAGGAAATTCATTATAGACTTAGAGAACAAAACCATATATCGTAAAATATTAAGTTGGGTTCTGATAGTAATAAATAGTAGTACTTAACATTTAGCAATAGTAGTACTTAACATTTAGTAGCAATTTATATTCCTTAGGTGGTTAATTCACTTTAAAAAGTCACTTAGGTGCCTACACAAGAACATAAAAATTCTTACTTAGCACATTTATTCTCAAAATAGCCTGAAGAGACATGTAAGACCAGTAGTATCCTTACCTTGCATGAAAAAACCAAAGAACTTATTTAAAAAATATAAAAAGGACTTCTATTATCTGATCGTGGAGGCTTAAGTCTTCAAGAAACAGAAGAGAGACAGAGACAAAAACAGAGAGGGACAGACAGCAAGAAAAGCTAGGTTTGAGTCTTCATGTTAGGGAGGAGGTGAATTAACATGGGTAAAGCAGGTCCTACATGAACGCCTGAGCACAGCCAATTGCCAACAGAGAACTACTGTAAATTGTTGATTAGCACAGAGATCTGAAAAAAGTATACAGGAAAATTAGTAGTATGTAAAGTGTCCTAGATGGTGAAAAAGTTGAAGATATGAACAGAGTATAAAATTTCTGGGAAATCTGAAAAACATATAAGCATTATAATGCCTTTCTAACATCAAGTTCTAGCAATGCTCAATGCATTTAGAGAAAACTAACTGGAGAAAAATCCCCCCTTTGACTATTTAAATAAAATGATTTTTACCATTAGCAACACTAGGATAATGTAGAAAGCTACCTTAAAATACCAATGCCCAAGCCCTACTCCAGACCAGTTAAATCAGAACCTCTGGAGGAGGGGACTAGACAGCAGTATTTTTTGAAATGCTCCATGGTGATTCTAATTGACAGAACTGACAACCACTGGACTAGAGGATCCAATTTGTGGCAAACATCAACAAGGGGATGCCCATAGGAAATGAAGTTTCTATTCTTTTTCAATGGAATATATCCTCTGCTGACTAAAATGCATTCTGCTTTTGGAGAAATACATACTTACTAATGTACTATACACTTCAGTAATGTAATGTAAAACTAAGAAAATGTACATTTTATCATTTCTTCATGTGTTTTTATAAATAATTTTAGAAGTTACTTTTTTTAAAATTTCATCTCTACTGAGGCTTAATTGAAAAATAAAATTTAAGATATTTCAAGTATACACTGTGGTGATTTGATAATACATATACATTGTCCCCCCCCATCCAGTTAAAACATCCATCACCCCACTTCTGTTGTTGTTGTTGTGTGTGTGTGTGTGTGAGCATTTAAGTTCTACCCTCTTAGTAAATTTCAGTTATACAATATAGTGGTATCAACTATAGTCATCATGTTTTACATTAGGCCCTCAGACCTTATTTAGACTTTAAAGTTTGCACCGTTTTACCAACCTCTCCCTATTTTCGCCCCCAGCCCTTTTAAAATTTTAATTGAAAGCAATTTTAAATATATCATGTTTATTATTTTAAAATTATAATTTATTTTTTTAATTTTTGAGAGCAATAAATACTGCAGATTAAAAAAAAAAAAACTGAAAAATTTCCAAATTATCTTCATGACTGGAATCAGAGAGATAAGTAACAACATTCTAAATACAAGATACTATAGGACTGCTTTGGCATGATACCAGGAAATAAGAGCCAGAAAATAAGAGGAAAATCCCAGGCCATACTCAGAGTGAAGCAACAAACAATCTGTTGAATTCTAAGCTCTATGAGGACGTTTTATCCTCAGCAATTAGTATAATGCCTGGCACAAAACAGGTTTTAATAAATATTTGTTCCATTATTAATCTATTCTGAAGACTTAATTAGAAATGCATCAATAAAGGGAAGAATGGAAGAAAGTAAGGAGAAAAGACGCTTGGGATGACTGACAATGAGTTAACTGAATGATTTCCTTAAAGTAATACAGTCAGTCAAGTGGGAGCCAGAAGAACAAGATTTTGAGTCTTGGCTTTGTCAGAGATCAGTTATACAATCTTCAACAAATTTATTTAACCTGTCCACAACTGCTTCCTCATTCATAAAATGAGGAAAGGCATAGATCAGATATATTCTACCATACCTTACAGTGGTAAATATCTGTGTATATGACTATAACAGGTATTTTCAAGAAAAATATGTAATATATCAACTTAAGTATTGTTTTTAAGACACAGGAAGCATCTGATAAGAATTTATTAAACTTTGAAGTAAAGGAATTTTTACTTTTGAATATATAACCAAAATTTCTAATTTGGAGTAAAACTAAATCATAGTTAATCCAGAAATTTTAACATCAAGCTTTAATTCTCAATGGTCTACAGCTAGAGAGAAACAACATAAAAAAACAAAAAACAGGAGGAAATCTTTCAGTATTTTCTCAGTATTTCTCTCAGCATTTTTCCCAGCAAAAGTTACAAACCTATGGAAAAGTTGCCAAAAACACAATAAAAAACTTACATAGCTTCTAACTTTAAACTTCCCACCTGTTTACAGTTTCCTACATTTGCCTTATCATGCTTCTTTTCTCAATCTCTCTCCCGCTACCGTATATACTTTTGCTGAGCCATTTCAGAGTTACAGATAGCATGACACTTTCACTGTTAACTACAAGCACCTTTTAAAAGCAAAGATATTTTCTTATATAACAACATAATTACTCAGAAATATTATTCAGAAATTAAGTATGAATGCAATATTATATATAATATAGAATCTGTCCATAAATTATTCCAATAAAGGGGCACCTATCTGGGTGGCTCAATCAGTAAGCATCCAACTCTTGATTTCTGCTCAGGTCATGATCTCAGAGTTGTGAGATCCAGCCCAGAGTTCAGTGCGGAGTCTGCTTGGGATTCTCTCTCCTCTCCCTCTGCCCCTCCCCTAACTTGCACTTTCTCTCTGTAATAAATAAATAAAATCTCCAAATTATTTTAATAATATTTATAGCTGTTTATGTTGGAAGGTTTTTCCTTTTTTTTTTTAGAAGAATTTATTTATTTATTTGAGAGACAGCACGCACACAAGTGGGGGATGGGGCAGAGGGAGAGGGAGAAGCAGACTCCCCACTGAGCAGGGAGCCCAACATGGGTCTCGATTCCGGGACCCTGGGATCATGACCTGAGCTGAAGGCAGAGGCTTAACTGACTGAGCCACCCAGGCGCCCCATGCTGCAAGGTTTTGATCCAGGTCCAATCAAAGGTCACATTCACCTGTAAGTAATATTTGAATATTGACGTATATTATTTACCAAAAATTCATTACACTTTTAGGTTAACAGCAGCCACCTCACAGGGTTGTAGTGAGGATCCAATGATATGTATATAAAGGATTCAGCCAGTGTGTGACAGATAGTAAGCATTCAAAAAACTAATACTAATTACTAATATTAAGAAGTTGCATGATGGTTATAATATGAGCTCTGAGTCAGACTGAGTTCAAATGTAACCCCTCCATTTACTGGCCCTTCCATTTTGTTCCCCTGACCAATTTTTTTTTAATTTTATTTATTTGTTTTTAGAGAGAGACATGGAGCACTTGAGTGGGGGGAGGGGCAAAGGAGAGAGAGAAAGAATCTCAAGCTGACTCCGCCCTGAG